>NC_056729.1:1421690745-1421819786 GCF_019279795.1 Protopterus annectens
TCCCCACACAAAAAATTGTATTCCTGGGAGCAAGCCTGGACACAGCATCCCTGATGGCATTCCTTACTCCAGAAAAACAAGCCTACCTGACAGCCTACTTCTCTCAACTAGCCACCAGAACCCAGTTATCCGCAGGGAAAATCCTGCAAGCTCTAGGGTTCATGCCCTCCTGCATTCTACTCCTTCCATATGCCAGACTGCATATCAGGAAAGTACAGTGGTACCTAAAAAGCCTTTGGTGTCAACAATCTCAAGACCTAGAAACTATCATACCTGTGATACCCTGTCTAAGGAAAGATTTTCTTTGTTGGGCAGCAGCATGCAACCACAGCAAGGGACTTCCCTTCTCACGAGCCCAGGCCACCCAGACCCTCACCACAGATGCACAAGACCATGCCTGGGGTGCACACCTAGACAGTAGGTGCATTCAGGGCCATTGGAGTCCAAATCAAATACAGCTGCACATCAACCAAAAAGAAATGCTAGCTGTTCAGCATGCCTTGACAGCTTTCAGACCCCTACTCTCCCTGGGGCCTCTAGTGATCAAAACAGACAACACCACAGTGATATGGTATATCAACAAGCAGGGAGGGACTTGCTCTCTTATCCTCTCTGCAGGCTCGCCATGACCCTTTGGCACATGGCTTCAGCCATGCAAATACACCTGCTGGCACAATTCCTGCCAGGCTCCCTAAACTCTCTGGTGGACAACTTGAGCAGGAAAATCTGCAAGACCCACATGAGTGGCAACTAGACCACAGAACCTTCAACCTTGTAACCCAGAAATGGAGCACCCCGAAGGTGGACCTCTTTGCCTCCACTTCAATCAGCTCAGAAAATTCTGCACCAGGGAACCTCACAGCAAGGCTTGGAAAGTGGATGCTGTATCCTTCCAATGGGTAATCCTCTTGATCTGTGCATTTCCCCCTCTACCACTCACTCCCTCAATGTTCAAAGCATTGCCAACAAAGTCACTTTTTTTCCATGCCTTCATCTGTTTCTGCTGCCCTGATATCTGCACCCTCTCTGAAACTTGGATACATCCCATATTTCAGAGTCTGAAGTCCTAACCCATGGTTACAACATTCTCTGTTTTGATCAGCACACGAAACAAGGTTGGAGGCATTGCCATAGTCTACTCTGACAAGCTCTCTCTCTATCTTCTACCTCATGCACAAAAGTGGCAGTTCAACCAAACCAACCAACCACAGACCTATAGCCATACTATCCCCATTATCCAAAATCTTAGAAAAATGTATTCATAAACAGCTTCTTAAACGCATCATACAAAACAACCAACTCCCACCCAACATGGTTTCCTCCTTCACCACAGCACTTCCACAGCTCTCATCTCCTATACCCAAACTATTATCAAAGCATGGGACAATAACAAACTAGTCTCATGCCTACTCCTTGACCTGTCTAAAGCTTCTGACACCATTTCCCATACATTACTTCTCTTGAAACTCTCTTCTCTCAGTCTCTCCTCCTCTGCTATACTGTGGTTCTCCAGTTAGCTCACCAACAGATTCCAGTCAATCAAATGGCTTTCTGCCTTCTCCCCATTCCTCCCAAACCAAACAGATGTCCCACAAGGCTCAATCCTTGGACCTTTCCTTTTTAATATATTTGCAATTAACCTGTGCCCATAATGCACAAACTCCTAATACAGTATGCTGATGACTCCACTATTATCTCTTTCTGATAACCTTCCCCAACTCCTTGCTCTTACTCAAGATTCCCTCCTTTCAGTCAAAATTTGGTTAACCCATAATCAGCTAATTCTAAATCCTACAAAAAAAAAAAAACACTCTTCCTCCCCAAATTTCTTCAGCAACACAAACATGGCTTCACAGTATCCTCTCTTAGTAATACACTTGCTTAACCTTGTTGAACCACATACTAAACTCCTTGGCATAATCCTAGATGACCAACTGAAGGTTGATACACATATACAGGAAACCATCAAAAAGACCACCAAAAACTTATGTCTCTTATACAGACTTAAAAATACCTCAATAACGGCGCTAAATGATCTCTAGCACAGACTTTCCTTCTTCCCTAATGTTCAATCCAATCTAATAGCTAAACTTGAAACCACATACAATAAAATAGCCAGATTTGCTACCAACCTTCCCTACCACTCTCACTACTGCATAGCTTTAAAAAACCTCCAATGGCTAGTATTCCGCAACCAACTCTTCCTTGCCCAACTCCATCCCACCTACTCTGTCTGAAATCAATCCCCCCCCTGCCTCATCACTCCCTACTCACCTAAGTGCAACCTACGCAGTATAGCGCTACACCTCATATACATCTATAAACTAAATACAAATATTGGCAAACTGCTATGCAGCCACTCTGTCACCACTGCCTGGAACTAACTTCCCCTTTCTCTGAGAACAAACCGTAACCCCTCAATTTAAAAAAAACTTCTAATCCTGGACCTGTCCTTGTCCTACCCCCACCTAAATCACTCCTCCTCTGCTTTCCCTGCTTCAGCGCTTTCACTTTCCCACATTATGCTCTTTCTATTTGTCCTTCAATAGTCTTCCAACTCCATATCTCCTCTGTTGGTAACGGTAATTCAGAATTTAGCTTTCATATTAAGTTTTATAGTTAATTTGTATTGTGGCTGTTAGAATACAGTAGTAAAGTTGTGGTTTCAAATATGTTCATTTATAAGATGTCATTTTCTTCCACAAGTATGTATCTGTATATTAATACCTTGAAAATCTTGTGTAACTGATATTTCTGTGGAGCTTGTCTCCTTGGTTGTTCGCTGAAAAATGGCTCTGCAGCCCAGTCGACCAACCCAATTAACAAATGTCAAACAAATAAAGAAATAAAATTCTTGAAGAGAAAGAGGTCCAGGGTGGGAACCTGTCACAGCTCTTGAGTAGTCATTCAGACTTGTTGGAAGTATACTTGGTTTTGTGAGGTTTGAGACTTCTTTTTGGAACCTCCATGCCACTTATTTTTAAATGTCTGTTTACCTGAATTCTGTTGAGACTATTTGTTCTTTTTTTTTCCTGCCAAAATTGGATGAGGGGAAAGAAAATTCCTTGCACAATTTGGAAAAGGAGGGATGAAAAATCTTAGCTTCCCCAGATCAGCTTGACCCTTTCATCACAGTCTGATTATCTCTGCAGCAGAGGGGCCAAACACTAAATGTCTATCCAAGGGAAAATTTAAAATCTCCTTTTTTTAACATTTGAAAGGTTATGAGAATGCAGACAAGCAAACTTTCTTGAAACCATACCAATGACCACAGCCCTGGAAGAAGTATCAATAGACCACACACAGGCAGACACACGGGCAGACACACACACACAATAAACAGTGACCTGTGCAGTAGAAGAAACTAAGTTATTTAAAGCAGAGTTTTCTTCACAACAAGAAACTGTAGCTAAACATTCATCATGCTTTCACAATATTTTTTTTTTTGTGTTGATCACAATACTAGAGCAAGAGATATTAGCATAATAGACAGGAGTATATCACAAGAAACTGGGACTTATCCATGCAGGAAATGCAATTATTGTGGTTATATATCAACATCACAAAAATTTATACATCCTAATTTAGATTTTTCCTTTACCCTCAGGTTTACTGCCAATTGTAACACCTCAGGCCTCATTTATTTAGCAACATGCCATTCTTGCCCTGCGTTTTATGTGGGCATGACTAAAAGGAAACTTAAACATAGGATATACAACCATATATATGATATAAGGAATAATAATCAGGTAAATGCCCTAGCTAAACATATCTCTATTTATAAAGAACATGGTTTTGTATTCAGAGTACTTCAGATTATTCCCCAGAATCATCGAAGGAGATTATATGAATTATTTAGAGAGCAAAGAACTTGGATGGGTTTTTAAGTTAAGAGCCCACTACCCTCCAGGCCTTAATAATTATGTCTCTTTGCGATCTGTATTAAAATCTAAAATAATATCTTATGCATTATTGTGTTAGTCATATTATTTACTTCTATGAGTTTTAGGTTCAGCATTCTGTACATAAATATGTTTACATTATATGTCTTTATGCATATATATATGATACAGTGATTTTGCACTTGTACATTTTGTATTTGTATTTTTATACATCTGTATTTAGGCATTGTTTATATTTATATATGTATATATACATATATTTTTACATAGGTTTTATGTCTTTGGATGATGTACTATTTTGCAATTTCATTTATAGTTTTTTATATATGAGTTTAATTTGATTTATATGAGGAGGCTTTATTAGTCACGTATTTAAACATATTTGAACATCTTATCAGTGTTTGTTACTGATACAGGATGCCTTTGTTATATACTCTTTTATCAAGTTACTGTCACTTTATCTGGCAAGTTTTTTAGGCACAGGTAGTTCAAGGAGAACTCAAAGATGTGTTTCAATTAATCAATTGATGATCCACCCTACCTTTTGGCTATTCGCCATTGGAGAATTTGAATTAATTGAATAATTGGAATGTGTTTAAGTAAGATGGTTTGTTCCCTAGTCTTTGATCTGAAGAAGCGTAGTAATACGCGAAAGCGCTCATCCACAGTTTTATTCTAATAAAAGATTTTGGTTTTTACAACTGCTGCTGCCGTTCTTGTGCCTGAGACTGTACGTGTTTTGTTGCTCCGCTTTCACAATATGTCAATTAATGTTAACATACGAGTCTGTCAATTTAAAATTCTGAAATTCAAAGTTACAGAAGTATACACTTTTTTCCATACACTATCAATTTCCCATCCTTAACTAAGTGCTTGGCAGCAGAGGAGTCCTCTAAGGCTGTAGCTACTGGGTCAGGTTTAGGAATAGTGGATAAAAAATTAAAACTGAGGAACTTTTTACAACTGCTGCTGCCGTTCTTGTGCCTGAGACTGTACGTGTTTTGTTGCTCCGCTTTCACAATATGTCAATTAATGTTAACATACGAGTCTGACAATTTAAAATTCTGAAATTCAAAGTTACAGAAGTATACACTTTTTTCCATACACTATCAATTTCCCATCCTTAACTAAGTGCTTGGCAGCAGAGGAGTCATCTAAGGCTGTAGCTGCTGGGTCAGGTTTAGGAATAGTGGATAAAAAATTAAAACTGAGGAACTTCATACATCCTATCTGCCTTTTTAAGGACAGCTGACTGAGTATCAGGAAAATCTCAGGCAGCAAGACACATATCCTCTAAAGCAGATGGGACAGGAGGAATGGGTGTAGGTTCTGGAAATTCCTTCTCTAACCACTCGTAGTGTTGTTTGAGGGACTGAGAAACCCCCCCCCCCAAAAAAAAAAAATGTTGGGCCTTTCTAGCAATAGTCTCAGAGAAAGAGAACCCCCCACAGGGAGAATCAGAGAGCTGTCCTGTGGGGAATCAGAAATCTGAGGACAAAACCCTAAATCAGTCCCTGTATTTTCTTGTTCAGTTTCAAAATATTGAATCCCTTCAGGAAAGGAGACATTCCTCTTTCTTTTTTTGGGAACTACTCTACAAGAAGTATCATTGGCCTGAATCAAACTCTGAGCCCATCCTATCCTTAGAAATTTGAGGAGAAGTAGATACATGCTTGTTTTTCTGTTTGTTTTTGATAGAAAAAATGGGGCCAACCATGTTACTAATGGCAGCTGCTGCTTCTCCAGGGATGGCCACAGTATTCTGTCACAAGAGGGGAAACCCTCCCTGTTCCCTCTCCCAGGACTGACAAAAGTGGATCTCCCTTGCTTATCAAGGGGGAGCCAGCAGTCACAGAGGATGTGGCTAACTCCCAGTCTATAGTGGTTTTAGGTGCTATATCAGAGGGATCCAGGGTAAAAGATGAGTCATCCTGAGGTCCAACAAATGGACACAGCAGAGTTGCCCACCTGTGGCTGATGCAAATTGCTAGCCTGCTGTGGTGACAAATGTGGTTTGCTTAACTTTTGCTTTTTGTGGTAGGACAGACAATGGGAGTGACAGTCTGTTCAATGGTCAAGCTGAAAATGTTGCCTCTGTCTTGGATAAAATTAGTAACAATGCCAGTAAAAACACCAGTCCACAAAAGTTACTTTTGTTTTGGCAGAAGACACTGTAAAAAAAAAAAAAAACACTCCCAAACACTATGGCAGAACCACAACATTAAAATAAACTATTTTCTGTGGAGAAATTGTGTTTTAACAGTTAGGTAACATTACCTTTAAACTGCCTTGAGACTGTAATATACTTTTAAATGGAGTGCTTGTTGTTTGTCAGTCCAGTAAAACACATCACTCCTAGCTTTAAAATAACTTTCCTGAAGTAGAAAGTAATAACATCCATAAAAAAAGAAAATGGAAGATTTTTTTTCCATAAAGGGAAGTTTTCTGCCCAGCTATGGAAAGCACAAGCTGACCATCGATCCTAAAAAGCCTCAGAGGAGTGTTCTCTTCGGTGGCAGTAAAGTTCTGAAGGGCTTTGTGCCCAAACTTGTCTTTCAGTCAGCTCAACTTGAGCTACTTAACAGTCTGTGCTATTGGAAGGTGCTCCAAAACTTTCGAAACTGTCCTATTATCTATATGGGTTTTATCCTGCCAAAAATATAAGGCTATTGCAGCAGTGATCAATATGAAGAACACCCACAGTGATGCAGTGTATAGAGCAAATTATCACAAAATACAGTATTAAGCAAATTTAAAATTTGATGGATGCTTACTAAATTATTTTAATCAGTTTGTCAAGAGAATGTTGTGTATACTACAGCATTAGCGAGCAAAATTACATGCATGAATCACATAACTTATTTAAGGACACAAGCTCATACGTAGCACTTAACTTGCTAGAATAAAATCAATACCAAAACACACTGCCAAGGTCTTCATTATTTATTCTGCACACACTTAGAACAATTGCCATGTTACAAGTCTTGAAATAGTGTGATATAAACAGCTGCTATTGCTGTGTCTGTTGTCCTAGGTACTGTAGTGTTGCAAGTGAATCTTGAATAAAATAATTGCGTTGGTCTACAGAGTGAAGAATTCTGTATCGGCTATGGTAAGGGTACACAGTGCTAGTGGCAAGTAGGGAAAGTGACTGGGTAAGTGTATGATTCTTTTTTATTGTTTGGGTAGCTTCTCCTAGCAACTTGCTAGCAGAGAGACTGAGAGCAGTGGAAGGATTGAAATGATTAGTGAGAAAATGTACAGGCAACAGTATCTTAACATAATCATGGTTGAGGGCAATGTGAGGTGAAATGCGTACCATGGCAAGCATCGCAGATGGAGAGAGAGGTTTTGCAGTGCACTGGATAACTGATCCAGAGCATTGTTGAGTATGTGAAGCACACTATGGCTGTGCTTCCATGATTATAGGTCCATGTAGGCTGTGTGCATTTTGCAGCACAGTCCATATCCATGCTACCCTCCTGGATCAGTATGGGGAAGGGTCCTGTGATACTGGAGTGGAGTAGGCATGGCACCTTATGGCATTGCCGCCACATGGGTGCATGAAAAACGCAGATGCTGCTGTATATATCTTGTGCCTGCTTACTTTCCATAGGTGTGTATCCACCTTTACAGGTGCATACAGAGTGCCAGAAGAGAGCAAGTGCCTCAAGAAATTTTCCCAGGCATAGATCAGTATGCTACTGTAAGTTGCCCTTAAGTATGAATGGCAGATTCCCTGAGCACAAAAAAGCTTGACTGAGCATTTTGGGAACTTGTGTGGTATGAATCAGTTGTGGATGTTAGTGCAGTTGATGGTCACATCAGAGCAATGCATCAGGTCCATCACAGGGTTACCAGTATGATTCTGTGTGCCTGCATAAAGACCCATACCATTGCATGGAAGAGAATGGCCATGGGTGAGGGTACACTGTTGATCACCCTCACCCCACAGAGGAGTTTCTCATGTCTCTGCATTTGAAGAGTAGAAAGACCCTGACACCTGCTAGAGGCATGCCTGTGGGAGATGACCTTAGATGCACTATTCTGCGTCTCTCTTAAGGATGCACCAAGTTGGTATTTTCTTAATTAACATGATTTTTGCAGCACACCAGTGCCTTAAGCTCAATGATTCTTGACACCACATTTCCTCTAACCACACATTTGGGATGCAGGCATAGAGACATACCACACAAGGTTAGTTTGTTTGCATTCTGTGCTTAACTGTTGATTTGTACTATTGTTACAGCACTGGGAAATATTTTGTTAGTCACACATGGGTGCTAATTTGCATGCTGTCATGTGTGCTGTGGTCATGGGTCCTCCCCAGTGAAATAGATCATGTCTAGTATCAGAGTTTCATCAGACCCTGAATATGATGGTGGTCTAACAGTAGCACAGACTGAGGGTAGAGTGATGTTGTTAGAAGCAGTAATTGTTGATGACACAGTAGAAGCCACATCCAGTAACACAGCTCTGTTGCTTGTGGAACCTTTCATCCCTCAAGAGCCAGTTGAAGGGTGGATATGCCTGGCTCTTATACAAGGGAAAGAGCACCCTCATCCCCCTGCTCACAAACAAACCGAGGCATCACCTCAGAGCATGAGAGCAGAGGTAAGGAGCAACAGGCTGGTGGCAATCAGTACTGTGGCTCTTACTCATTGCCCTGCAAATCCAGTGTGTAATGCCCATTGTTATACCTAGTTTGGGTAGTCATCCAGGCACAGGCATATTTTGCCACCACAGTGCCAAAACTTCAGGTATACTTTGTGGCCTTCATGAAGACTTGAATCAGGCCTTCACCCAATTGATGTATGTGTGGAGCAAGCACATGGGTGCCTCCACTGCCTTCATAGGGCTGTCTTTTTCTACACACCAGGACTGATGCTAATCTCATGTTTGCTGGTGCTTGACCTACGTACCCTGTGGGGTGTACCTGTAGTGAAGGCAAAGGTAATGTACTACTAACCTCCACACCCACCACAGGTGTTGAGCCTGGGTGGCACATTGTTGCCACCGACACATACATAGCTTAAGCAGTGGTCAGAGGCCTTTACTGTCTGTGTCACTCCCACCTGGGATCCTCCAACACTTGTTACAGCCACGTACACACAATGCAAGCACATTTGCTAGAACCATGTCCCTTGGAGATGGTAAATGAGCAAGAACACACTATAACTGAACATCATCCCACCAATGGAAGTTCCACCCCCTCCCTGTTCAGTATACCCAGGTCTCCTAATCCATCCAGCCATGTTGCGCACTCTTCCACAGCCTTAATCCCTCCCTTTCCAGCATTGTGCCTATTGCTGATCACTGTCACTATACACGCCCCACCTATGCATATGATAACTGTGCCTAGTTCTTACTGCCATGTTACATGGGTGGGTAGTGTGTATTGCACAACATGGTCTGTCGTTGCAGCCAGTCAGCATAGTCTATGTATAGTTTAACATACATCAGTTTTAGTCTTTGCTGTGTCTAATCTGGGCAGTAGTTATGGATCTGACACCACGATCTTTGTCAGTGCTGCTGTGCCTGCTTCAGTCTTTTCTTGGAGTTCCACTGAAGATGGTTCCTCTGACGCCTCACTTTGCACCTCCTCAGCTACTGGATCTGATATGTCTGGTCCTCCACTGGCAGTCCACTGTTTTAGGTACCTGTATACCACTACGTTGTGCAGAGCTATATAGATAAGAGAAGATATTTTGCTGTAGGTCTCAGCTGCATACTGCAGCCTGTCACTAGAGGAAGCTGGGCAGTGGAACATAATCTGTCCAAATGCACTGTTAACAATATTGATGATCTCTGGCAGTGCATTTTTGTAATGCATCTCAGCCATGCTCTGGGGGTTGAGTATCTGTGTCATGAACTATTGCTCCAGGGTATATCTGACATTGTCAGTAGGATGTCCTTGTAGGAAATCACCCCACTCAAATTGCTGCTATGGGTTTGATGTGTCAAAGATGTTGGAATTGTGGTAACGGATGGCATGCAGATATTGTACGTACTCTATTGGGTGTTGTATACCATGTGACAGCTGATGGAATTTAAACCATTCTAGTTGATAACACCCATGTCCATGAGGGCAATCTGGGTCGTCCTTTATGGCAACGTGGGTGCAGTGAGTGGTCCCTGGAGCATCAGGAAATGAGCTTTGTCACACAATGCCCTCCTGGATAGTATTTTTCCTCTCCACAGTCCATGGGAACTGCATATGTTCCTCCCACACACTTGTAGTATCCTTGAGACAAAAGCCTGTGATGCATCCACCTTGCAACTTGATGGCTTTTGGAAGAACCCTGTAGCAAGGATGGTCTGTTCTTGCGTATTACTGTAGTGTGCATAGAGTTCAGTAGTCCATGCATTCCATGATATTCCATGTGAGGGTGGCAGATGTTTGCAAGCCTAGCTGTCATGTCTCTGTCCAAACAATAGTGTTAGATTATGCCCCTGTCATGCAGGTGGTGATATGTTAACTGAAGCCTTCTGCATTGTGGAAGGCAACAAGGTGCACCATTGCAAACACTGACTGTGAGAATGGGACCCTAAAACGTACTGTTTGGCTAATATGGATTATACTGCTAGCATCCTGGCACTTTTTATGTCTTTGTTTGCTAAGGAGTTGTGGTAATCTTGCAAATGGTTATGGCTGTTAACAATTTTTATTCTCTTCTGAATCACTTAGCTGTGTTATCTTTGTTTGCAGTTGATCTGACCCCACCCTTTATGTTGCTGCTCATTGTGCCATTGTGCCGATGTTCTTAGTGTTTCACTGTTGTAGTCATTACATTTGGTTAATCTGCTGGCAGGTTGCCCTCAGTCGGCCTGATTAACATAGTCTTGGGTCCTGCGTTGGTTGCTGTCCCTTCTTCCATGACATCAGGGGTATAAAACATGCAGCCGACGCCATTATGTCAGTCTTTCTTGCCGAGCGGTGCCCGAAGCAGAAGCAGTTTGCAAGTGCCGGTTGGCTGACTCCTGAAATTTTCATTTTCGAGTTTCAGGACTGAAGTCTTCAACTTAAAGCTAAGTACCCCCATTGGGGAAACTTTTTCTTGCTCCTTACCGATGTTAGTAAAAGTTAATAATTGCATTACTTGTGGAAAGCAAATACCTCATAAAGATTTTCATTTGTACTGTATTCCTTGCCTAGGCCCTGACCATGACGTACCTTGCTGTCAGTTTTGTGCTTTATTTAATCAGCGCGCAATCCGTCATCGGTACATTTTTGCCTCTAAATATTTCGGTTCTCAGTTTAGTTATCTAGAAATGATGTCTGTTAGCCATCCGACTACTGGAATTCCAAAAAAAACACAAAGAAAAAGACAGACAGGCCGTCGAGGTCCAAAATTGCCGACAATGCTTCTTCTAAGCCAGTCGCCAGTTTGCCGGTACTCAGTGAGGCACTTTCGCAGCCCCTGATACCTGCTACTTCTGACTCATAGGCCTCTACTGAGACCCACTCAGAGTCCGGTATGCCGCGAGATGCTTCTCCTATGGAACCCGCGGATGTCTCTACGTTGGATGGGTCCGGAGCCACTGTGCAGGCACCGGCTTCTGTGGGTGTATTCAGGCCTACAGACTTGCATGTTAAGCCAACTCCACCTTCTATTCTAAGGCCTAAATCTTGATCTATGTCTAAAAAACTGACCCCCAGGCCACATGTTCAGGCCCCTATGCCTAAAAAACAAGTTATCAAAATGTCTGAAGATCTTATTACTCTAATCGGGGGTAGTCAACCCCCCCCCCCCTTTCTAAGAGGCCTAGGACTGAGCTTGATTATGATTCTTCTGATCAGGACACTGTTTCTTCTAATTCCTCCAGTGACCTAGATTGTCCATACCTACTTATGAGGATTCTGATGCAGAGGATTCCATTCCCTCTGCTTCTCCCCCTGAGGACTTTTCTTTTGGGGAAACTTTACATACCTTAAGAGAGCATTTCCATTGGGAAAGTCAGGAATTTTCTGAATCGAAAAGGAGGCTTAGGGATTTCCTCCTTCTACCTCAGCATAGGCCTTTGGCTATACCTTCTGTACTAGACATTGTTGATGTGTTTTCAGAATCCTGTATGACCCCTGATTCCCTGCTTCCGTCTCCCAGTAAACCTGACAGGTACTACAGGGTTCCTGAATCCCACAAGTTCCTTTTCAAAAATCCTCTTGCGGATCCAAAAAGCATTTCTCAGGGGCCCAAGGGCATTAAGGCTTCTACTGCTAAAAATCCTACCCCTTTTGATAGAAATTCCAGGGCGCTGGATAGATGGGGTAAAAAGGTTTATATTTCTGCAAACCTTGGCAATCAGGGCTTTAAACTGCCAATGTCATATGCTAAAATATCAACAGCATATTATGGGGCTGCTTAAACGGAAAATGATGTTGATTTCTGACTGTGTGGAAAATAAAGATTTACAGGATTTATTGCATTCTGCTGAACAAGGTGGAAAACATACTTTGCAATGTGGTTTTGATTCTTTAGAGGCCTCTTGCAGGGCTGCTGTTACTGGGTCTGTGCTTAGAAGGCATGTTTGGCTTGAGGAGCAATCTCTGCCTGATCACGTTAAAGCAAAATTGTTGGATGCCCCTTTAAATCAAGGCCACCTGTTTGGCAATAAGGCTGAATAAGTTCTAAAAAAGATGGAAGATAAAGCCAAATCTATGCAAACTGTAAAAGATTTCTTACAAGTGCAACCTCCAAGATTTAGTAGGCACTGGCCTACTAAGAATTGGTCCTTTCCAGCTCCTTCCAGATCCACTCAAGCCAAACCCAGACACACCAAAAGCACCAGGTTTCAGTCCCAAGGGACTTTCAGAACTAAGCAGTGGGGGGGCCTCCACTTCCAAATCTGGAAATAAGACAACCCGCTATGGTAAACAGTCTCCATGACTTTCCTTTAAAATTACCAAGCACTTACCTTTTAGCTGCCCCTTTGGGGGGAAAGATTGCTCTTCATGCAAAAAACTGGGAACTCATAGCCGGGGACAAATGGGTTTTAAATACAGTGTCCCAGGGATACAGATTTCATTTCCACACATTGCCAACACCAAACGGGAGGCCAGACCTGTCCCCAAATCAGTGGGCAGATGCTCAGAAACAAGTACTTTCCCTCTAAAACATGGGGGCTATTCAACCGGTACCAGAAGAGGAAAAGGGACAAGGTTTCTATTCCAGGCTTTTCCTGGTACCCAGAAAAGACAAATCACGATGTCCAATTCTGAACCTGTCTACTCTAAACACCTTTCTGGACATTCCAAAATTCAAGATGCTGACTCTTCACCAGTTACTTCCTATGCTAGGCAAAGATGCCTGGTTGGCAACTCTAGCTTTAAAAGAAGCTTACCTGCATATCCCAATCAGGGAATCTTGCAGAAGATACCTCCGCTTCAAAGCAGGCTACTTGAATTATCAGTTCTCTGCACTGCCCTTTGGCTTGTCTACTGCGCCCAGGGTTTTCACAAAGTGCCTGACTCCAGTAATTGCATTTTGCAGGCAAAGAAATATTCAAATATATTCTTACCTGGACGATTGTCTAATTCAGGCAGAAAACCAGGCCATACTTTTAAATCCTCTGGTGTTTGTAAAAAGGGTTCTAACTTGTCTAGGGTACACCATAAATGAAAAAAAATCACAACTGGTACCCTCTCAACAGATTATATTCCTGGGTGCAAGCTTGAATACAGCTGCCCAGATGGCTTTCCTCACGCCAAAAAGCAAATTCATTTGGTAACTTAATTCAAACAAGTGGCCACAATAACCCTGCTATCTACAAAACAAATACTGCAAACCTTGGAGTTCATGGCCTCCTGCATTCTTCTAATTCCATATGCAAGACTGCATATAAGGAAACTTGTGGTACTTAAGTCTATGGAGTCAACATTGTCACAGCCTTGAAACTATGATTCCTATCCTACCTTGCCTATGCCTGGAGTTCCTATGGTGGGCAGAGGCCTGCCACCAAAACAAGGGACTGCCATTCACACTACCCCCTGCCGCCCAAATCCTAACTACAGATGCATCAGACTGTACATGGGGGGCTCACCTGGCAGGGAGGTGCATTCAGGGCAAATGGAACCCAAATAAATGCACCTACATATCAATCAAAAAGAAATGTTAGCTGTACAGAATGTTCTGACAGCCTTCAAGGACTACATTCATCCAGGACAACTAATGGTAAAGACAGACACCACAGTAATGTGGTAACTAAACAAGCAGGGGGGTACACATTCCTACCCCCTCTGCAGACTAGCCATGGCCTTGTGGAACATGGTCTTGAGCTACCAAGTGCAACTACAAGCTCAATTCCTGCCAGGAAAACTGAATACACTGGCAGAAAGACTAAGCAGAAATCTCGTGGACCCACAAGAGTGGAAACTGGAACCATGGATTTTCAACATGTTGACAAGCAAATGGGGGAGCCCAGACATGGATCTATTTGCCTCCCCCCAGAACTACCAGTTGGACAAGGACTCCTCACAAAAAAGCCTGGAAAGTGGATGCTCTGTCTTTCAGCTGGAAAAACCTGTCAGTCTACCCCCCCCCCCCCCCACCTCTGCTCTCCAAATTTCTGCTAAAAGTCAAACAGTGCAAACAAAAAATGATTTTGGTTGCTCCAGACTGGCCACCCCAAAACTGCTACCCATTCTTGCACAGTGTGTCACAAATATCTCCATGGCACCTGCCTCAGACACCTTCCTTACTGTCTCAGCAGGAGAACCAAATTCTGCACCCTCAGCTCCCAACATTGAACCTTGCAGCTTGGCTAATCACTTAAATTCACCATTAGCATCCCTCAGCAAACCTGTGATGGATGTCATCTTAGAGGCGAGAAGACCTAGTACTAGAAAATCTTATGCTGACAAATGGAAAAGATTCTGTGCCTGGAACCAATCTTTAGGGGTGAGCACAGCAATGCCCAATTTACCTCAGATTTTGCAATATTTAACTGAGATGCTTCACAAGGGCCTGCCTTTTTCCTCTATTAAAATCCACGCTTCAGCTATTTCAGCTCACTATAACACAGAGCCGCCCTCTTTTCTCATCCCCTGCTCAAACAGTTTCTCAGAGGGGCAAAGAACTTGAGACCACCCAGGAGAGCTCCTACCCCTGCCTGGGACCTTAACTTTGTTTTGGAAAAGCTCACTTTACCTCTTTTCGAGCCAGCTGCTACTGCAGACTTAAAATTTCTTTCTTGGAAAACAGCCTTCCTCTTAGCAATCACTTCAGCTAGAAGGATATCTGAATTACAGGCCCTTATGGCAGGGAAGCCTTTCATCATCTTTCATGCGGACAGGGTATCTCTGAGGACCAATTCATCCTTCATGCCCAAGGTGGTTTCCAGTGTGGCTCTTAACCAAGTCCATTCATTTGTCAACCTTCTATCCCAATCCACAAAAGAAAGGGGAACGGATTCTGTATTCCTTGGATGTGCACAGACAACTTAGATTCTACTTGGACAGAACTAAATTTCGAGGAAAATCTGAACAATTGCTAGTAGTATTTGCTGCTGGGGCAGAGGGGAAGGCTATTTCAAAACAAACCATTTCTAAACGGATAAGCCGTTGCATTCATTTCTGCTGTTAGCACCATGGAAAACCTAGCCCCCAGGGGATCAGATCTCATTCCACCAGGGCTGCATTTACTTCTGCAGCCTTTTTCAGAGGTGTTCCTACCAGGGATATTCTAGAAGCTTCTACCTGGAGTTCAGTAAATACTTTCACCAAACATTACCATTTACCAATTTTATCTAAATTCAGAGCTGGATTTGCTACTGCAGTCTTGCAGGGTCTTATAGCTGGTCCTAATGCAGTATAAATCCATCCTCCCAACCATAGCTTTGGGAATCTACCCAAATGTAATGACTGCAACAGTGGAAACACGAAGAACATAGTACAGTTGTGTACACTTACCATAATTGTAGATGTTCGAGTGTATTCACTGTTGCAGTCATAGTTACCCTCCCTCCAGCCCCCTGTCTTTCTCTTACTATACCTCTACTTTCTTTTACTATGCTTAAAAGCCTTTTTGGTGTATTTGCTTTTGGTTGGAGGTATATTTTTTGTGTTTTTAATTTTATTTGCTCCCCATTTGGGGGGCACCTGACATCTGGGGCAAGAAAAACTGATGTAATGGCTTCGGCTGCATGTTTTATACCCCTGACGACCTGACGTCATGGAAGAAGGGATAGCAACCGACGCAGGACCCAGGACTTTGTTAATCAGGCTGACTGAGGGCAACCTGCCGGCAGATTACCCAAATGTAATGACTGCAACAGTGAATACACACTCTAACATCTACATTTCTGGTAAGTGTATACAACTGTACTTTTTGCCTAATGTATTTGTTTTTGAATGTCAATTTGCATCACATGATAAAAATATTAAGCAAGTATTTCTACTTCTGGAATAATGTTTTTATTGCATCTCTACGTCTGGTCATAGCACATCTGCATTGCATTTTCTGTTAAACTCCCCAGATAAGTTGTCATTTTAAAATTCGGCTTAATACCTTATGAGGGTATAACTGAAGAAGAATTTATCTTGACCAAAGAGATGCTTCTCTTGGGTGTTGTACCAGACATGGCAATGCCATCAGGACAGGGCAAAGTGATATTTATACTAATGCTGTTAGTGAAGAAGGCTATAACAACAATGAAGTGGAAATCTAAGGCTCTTCCAGAACTCTCCAGGTCAGTTCAAGTTTGTGTAAAAAGGTATATTGTCTACTTTTGTAAGAGGCGCTCTCATAGACTGGATGTCACATTTTTAAAGGAAAGTGCTGTGATCATGCTACCTCCATTTGAGACTGTGGTAAATGGAAGCTATTATGAGCAAAACTGAGTGGTGGGATAAGAGCAAAAGTGGACTGAGGAAAGATTTGACCAAGTATGCTAATCATAAGATGATGGAATTAGAAAACTACATTTTCTCTAGATTAGTAAAGGTGTTATGCATGTTCTGCAGCAGGGAAACTAGTACTGGGAAACACCATTTCTAGGAGTTTCATCAGCACTGGACGGCTCTGTAGAGCAAAAGCACTGAAGCATATTATAGGTACTAAAAATAGGAGAATTTATATTCTCTAGTGCTTCTTTGAAATCCTTGGTAGCAAGATAAAGAAACCAAACTGCTGGTTGCCTAATAATGGAATTTAATAAGCCCAGGCAACAACAAATGGGGACTATTCCCTCTGGGCCTTTGGGTATATTTAGGCAGTATTGTCAATAGTGCTGTAATACAGTACAGACTTTGAAGAAGACTGCATTACTAATCAACAGGTTGATTTCACCTCTCCCAGTGTGAAAAAACTTTGAAACTGTCAGTTTGGGTAAAATTATGTCACTGGCTTCTAATTTACACTGCCTGGATGCCAGCAAATAAAACATTTGAAGAATGTGAGAGAAGACCACCCAACAAAGGAGAAGAGAACTGTGGCTGGGAAGAATTCTGCAGTTCAGCAAAAAGTAGTTAGTTTCAGCTCTGCTACAGGAGATATCTTCCAATAATTAAGAGGAAAAAAATATACTTGGAAGTGTCTAAAATAAACACTAAGCTCAAGTAATTAAAGGCTGGAAAAATAGAAAACACTTCAATTGAGCTGGTACAATTGCAAAGATCAGAGTTTGAAATGAAAAGGCTGGTTGAGTATGAGGTTTCACAAGAACAGCTGTTTCAAAAAATAATAGTGACATTCTGAGCCTGCACAGAAAGCCCGAGATTTTCTGCTCTATCAGCCATGTTATATGTATGCTCCAAATTTGGCAATGAGAAAGCAGTCAAAACCTATATTAGTAGAGATGCAATCATACAAGCTGAAAGACTTGATCTGACAAAGCTGGTATAAAGGAAAAAAATATTTAAAAAAAATGGTTACAAAAGAGTGCATGTGGAAAATGAGGCTTCTCTTCAGCCTGGTGTGCAGTGAATAAAGTCTAGTTCAGCTGTCGGGGAATGTCGAGAGATGTGAGATTTAAGCTGATCTATGCAGTTGTCTTCATCATAATTTTGCCCAGAGGATCAATAATGTTTTGATGCAGAACAAGTTAAGGAGGAATAAATAAAAGTTTTCCAACAAAAAGAGTGAGCCAGCAAGCAGAAGAGGGCTGTGCTTCTCATTTTTTGGCAAGAGACCCACAGTGAAACTTTGCCAGTGAAATGTTCTGTTTAAAGGGAAATGTTTGAGAGACTGAGACAAAAAAAAAAAAAAAAACCACAGGAGCAGTAAGAAGAAATGGGACTAGCATGGACATTAACCAGAGACTGTTGTTGGGTGATGGAGATCAGGAAGAAAACCAGCAGCGCACACATTAGTAAATAAACACGGACTATAAAGCATCAGTACCACTGGCTAGAAGAGTAGATATGTGAAATACAGCTTTCATAGGTTCATAGGTTCATAGGTTCATACTAGGCTATCTGCCCGAGGGCATTTACAAGCCTAGCCCATAGTTTTGTGGCTTACGCCACCATTTAGTATGGGGAACTATACCCATTATTTTGCTGTGCCTCTGTCGAGCAGTGACACTGAGGTAATCCCTGGGGTATATCTGCGATCTCCCATCCATTGGTCAAGATTTCTCTTGAACAAGGGCAGCGAAGTGCTCTGCCTCACATATACCGGGATTTTATTCCACAGCATAGGGAGTCTTTGGGTGATGAATCTATCCCTCCAGCACGTCCTATTAATAGCCGTGTCGAGGTTTAAGTCTCCGCCTTGTGGCTCTGACGGATCTAGATTTTTTGAGGTGAAGCATATTCATCAAATCTGGGTTTGACATGGCCTTGTACGTTAGGCAAAGGTCACCTCTGAGCAAGCTGCGACTGAATAGAGCTGGAGTTCTTTCAGTCGGGCAGCATAGGACAGATGTTTGAGACCCTTTATCCTTTTGGTGAGGAACTTTGTGGCCTCTCCAGCTGCTGCAAGTGTCGGGTCAGATACATTCCGAATGGGGCATTGTACTCAATCATTGGTCTGATGAGTGATGAGTATAGGGAGACTATGACCTCCCTTGATCTAGATGAGAATCCCTTCATGATAAGGTGGGCAATGTAGAAGGTCTTCCTAACTACTTTAGCTACATGGGTGTCTAATGACAGACTACTATCAACCTGGGTCCCCAGGTCCCTGATAACATCTTCTGTGCTCAGTGGATTGCCACCTATTTGGTAGCTAGGGGTAACCTTGTTTTTCCCGAAGGGTATGACTATGCATTTTTTGGCATTTAACTTTAGGCCATGGCTCTGGCACCAGTTATCCGTTTCTGTGAGACCCTTCTGAAGGATATCTGTGTCAGATGTGTTTTCTACTATGGCCCAGTTTGCAGTCATCTGCAAACTTTGTCAGCCATAACCCTCCTGTGTTTGCTTGTACTTCGGAAAAGTAGATGCCAAACAAGAGTGGGCCCAGGACTGAGCCCTGTGGTACACCATTTGTGACAGGCTTTGAGTCTGACATGGCGCCAGCAACTCTGACCCTGTGGGTTCTGTCACTCAGCCAGTTTGCAACCCATCTTGTGATATATGGGTTAACATTTAAGCTGATGAGTTTTTCAATGATACCCGAATGGGGTATTGTATCGAAGGCCTTCGCCAGATCGAGGTAGGCTGTATGGACTGCCTTTCCCTCATCAATGGCTTTGGTGACTGTTTCGAAAAAGTCAACCAAGTTTAGAAGGCATGATCTGCCTTTGACAAAGCCAAACTGGGATGGATCCAAAGTCTGCAAATTCCCTATGTCTTTATTTATGAGGTCCATTATGATCCTCTCCATGGCTTTGCAGATAAGGCTTGTCAAGCTAATGGGGCGGTAATTTCCAGGGTCGGTGGAGGCACCGCCTTTGTGAAATGGGACCACAGTTGCAGTGCGCCACTCCTGGGTGCGTATCCAGAGGTAAGACTATGATTAAACAGCTGTCCTAGCTGTGGGTTTAATTCCTCGTTGAGTTCGTGGAGCACACAGCCGGGGACACCATCAGGTCCCATGGATGCTGTGTTTTTTGCTTTGGAGAGAGCAGTTCTCACTTGGGCGTTGGAGATGTTTGGGGGGCTGCAATCGCTTGGTATAGATATCTCTCCTTTTGGGGGGGAGGGGGGAGAGAAGTTTGCACTGAACCTGTCAGCCAGTATGTTGGCAATGTTCTTTTTCCAAGAAAAAGTGGATTGAAAAAGATTGGAATTTTGCAGACTTTGTCAAACTTGTGGGTGAACTGTAAGGCATACATCCCTCTTTGTTAATATTTAGAAGTACACTAAAGGGTTGAAGTAGGTGCAAGTAAAATTTTTTGTTATTAATATTTGTATAAAAATAATGATGCCGATTGCATGTTATTCTGTAAGGCAGCTTTGCATAATCAGAGGTATTCTTAAATGTGAGTTGGGAAGACTTAATGGTTGCTGTATATAAGATGATAAAACAAAATTTTTCTCATTTGTAAGATAAATGGACTTTAGACTGTAACACAATAAAGGCTAGTCAGCGACTAGTTAGTTAATATGATGTGGACTTGGGTTTCTGGGTGGGGGCTGGAGTGTTAGTGTATTGATATATGCAGAATTAAAACAGTAATTTCCCTGTTTTTACAAAAGTGGTTGTCTAGATTAATACCCTTGGTTTAAAGGGCTAGGTTTCTTGCAATTGCAGAATTTTTGGCTTGTTTTCCATTTAACAAATTCTCTCACTAGGAGACTAGAAGTCTGCTGGTGCAGGCAGTTGGCCAGGTCAAGTCTGTGCATTGTGTTTTGAGCGACATTTAGTCTTTCATGCAGCTGCACAGCTGTTTGCTCTTTTTTTTCCTCATTGCTGTTTTTACTTGGAGTTTAACTGTCTGCTGGTGCAAACAATTACTTTTGACAGATCTGAGCACCCTTTGCTGAGAATAAGTGTAACATTTAAAAATACAGCAGCAGACTGCTCACTGAAAAGTAAAGGGCCAGGTTTATTAACACATATACTAAGAGTATACAATTTGTATTCAAGAACATCCCTACCACATTTATTGTGCTGTCTAGTGGCTCGGTAAGATTACAGTAAGTGTTCAAGTAGTCTACACTTTGTGGTAACTTTTATGAAGCCCTCTCAATATTTAAGGCTGCAAGAAAGTCAGTAAAAAAACTAAAATTAGGAGGAAGAAGGTGGGAGACATGCTTATATTGTCTTTTTCCACAGAGCAGTGGACACTTAGTGTGCATTTCGTGTAGGCATTAAGGAACCCCAGGAAAAGTTTTTAAAACTGGGAGGTGAATGAGTAGTAGTAGTCTCCCCAGTTGTCTTAAACTTAAATGCATTTAATGGAACAGTGCATAATTTACCTATTTATTTATATTTTATTTAAAGGTAGCCAGTTGCACCTTTTTGTGGCTAAAAGTTAATGTTTACTGAAGGCATATAAGCTGTTTTTCACATCTTTGAGGGAAACTGAGACAAAAAAAGAACAGATAGCAGTCAGTGTAAGTGGGAACATAGGCTGTAACATGTTCTTTAGCATGGGTAGCATTAATTTTAGGTTGAATAGTGCATTGGGTACAGCCATTAATTTGGGGCAACTGCTCTCATCTGGAGGGGTAAACTTCATTTGTTGAAAATATCCATACTTTTGTGCCACTTCTGAGTTAAAAAGTGGATGGGGTTTTTTAAATTTTTTGTTTTCTTAAGCATTTTCAGTCAAGGAAAAAAGTCATTAAAATATTTGACTTGGGTCAAATGGGGATAAGAAGAAGCACCTGCTTAAAAGATTAGTGTGCCAAACGATGTATGCATGTTAGCAAAAAGTTGAAATACACATTCAAAAGTATTGTTGGGTATAAATAGGTGGGAGTAATAACGTTCTATCATAATGGCAACTGTGTCCATGTTATGGAATTTAAATGGCCTTGCACTTATAGATGAGCAAAGAACATTGAATTATATTAAGAAATGCGAAATGCAGCGAAGTTGCAGGAGATGCATTTGGATAGAAATGAGCATGTGAATGTAATGAAGGGATTTCAGGATGAATGTTTAATGTCCTGGACAAAGTAAAAGGGGAGTAATAATGATTGTTCGAGGGTATCAGTAGTGATAGAGGAAAAGGCAAAAATGGTAGATTGCGGTCAGTAAGTCTGAGAATTACGCTGGTATGTACTTGTATTCCACCAAAAACTATTATGGAGCTTAAAATTGGAAGAAATCAACTTTCAGTAGTGAGTGTTATTTATGGGTGGGAACTGGAAATCGATTTTGAAGTTGTGAGGGTGTATCGGGGAGACCTTGAAGGGAAAATATAACAAAAGAGGGAAGATTTCTGAACAAATATATTAACAATATTTAGTATGGAAGATGTGAATTCAGTAGTAAGAACTTGGATGGAATCTGCATATTTCCCAAGGTATAAGAACTGAGCTAGACTGGATAAAATGTATAATGTCCTTCAAGGATGCATCTGCCGTCCTAACATATGGGTTGTCCTGCCTCAGGCAGCCCTTCGGTCGGCCGGATTCCAAAGTCTGGGTCTGGCCTCGGCTGATGTCGCACTTCACCCAACGTCATAGCTGCTGTTTATTGGGTATGAAGGCATCAGCTGACGCCATTTTCCTCTGTCTTTCTTGCCGCGCGGTGCCCGAAGCAGAAGCTGTTCGCAAGTGCCGGTCGGTCAGATCCAGAGATTTCTACTACCGGAGACTTCTAAAAAGCTAAGTACACTGTTGGGGACTCTTTCTTGCCTCAGCCGATGTCAGACAAAGTAAATAATTGTTTAACTTGTGGGAAACAAATACCTCATAAGGATTTCCACTTTTACTGCCTTCCTTGTTTAGGCCCAGACCACGACGTATCAGCTTGTCTAGCCTGTGCTTCCTTCAACCGACGGACACTTAGACGTCGGTCGGAGTTTGCAGAGGAGTTTTTTGGTCCCGCTTTTGCATACAAAATGCCGTCGGAGACTCCGACTACTCATTTAGCTAAAAAGCGCAAGGAAAAGGACCGACACTCGCGGCCCGCGGTTTTGGCTGAAACCACGGTTAGGCCGACCGCAAGTGTCTCTGTTTCGGCTGAAACCGAGCCTCCGGTTCTTCCTTCGGCCGAAAACATGCCTCCGATAGCCGAGGCCTCACAGAGCATGGCTGAATCTGCTACTGAATTTACTGCTACAGAAGCAGGCACCCAGGATTTGTCAGACAATATTCCTTTAGACATATCTACCCCTGCACGTGGGGCTGCTAGACCCCCTGCTTCTATGTCTATCAAGGCGTTTGCCAGGGCTAAAGCAGCTAAATCTTCTAAGGCCTTACCTGCTAAAACTCATTCACATAGGCCTACCTCTAGTTCCCAAATACTCAGTCTGGCTGAGGATCTCATTTCTTTGATCAGGGGATCCCAACCTCACCCAGACAGGGCCTCTCAGCCCCCTCCAGACAAGAGGCCTAGGACTGAACCCCCCGAACCTGTCTCTACAGATTATTCCTTGGATGACTCAGACATTACAGACCCTCACGAAGGCCCATATTCTCCTTATGAGGATTCTGATGCAGAAGACTCCATTCCTTCTGCTTCTCCTCCTGAAGAATTTTCCTTTGGGGAAACCTTGCATGCTACGAGGGAACACTTCCAATGGCAGGGCCAGGATTTTTCAGATTCAAGGAAAAGGCTAAGGACCTTTTTACACTTACCACAGCATAGGCCTTTAGCCATTCCGCCAATACTAACAGTTGTTGATGATGCATTTAATAATGCCTGTACTGCCCCTGATTCTCTTCCTCCGGCCCCTGCCAAGCCAGACCGATATTACAGGGTTCCGGACACACATTACCATTTGTATAAGGCTCCTGTTGCAGACCCTGAAACCATTTCACAGGGCCCTAAAGGTGTGGCAGCTGCCTCTGCCAAAAACCCTCTTCCCTCTGAAAGGGAATCTAGAGCATTAGAGAGATGGGGTAAAAAGGTTTATACTTCTGCTACTCTTTCAGCCAGGGCCTTGAACTGTCAATTTCACATGATTCAGTACCAGGAATTTTTGTTAGACCAGCTAAATAAAAAACTGTCTTCTCCTGAACCTTTAGACCGCAAGTCCCTTCAGGATTTGGTACATAACTCTCAGCAGGTCAGTAACCATTTCTTAAAATGTGGCTATGATGCACTGGAGGCTTCCTTTAGATCAGCTATGACTGGAACAGTGATTCAAAGGCATGCCTGGTTAAAAGAACAATCCTTACCAGACCATGTTAAGTCAAAACTCCTAGATGCTCCCATGGAGAAACAAAGTTTGTTTGGCTCCCCTGCACAGGAGGTTCTAAAGAAGGTGGAAGAAAAAGCAAAATCTGTCCAAACAGTCAAGGATTTCTTACAGGTCCAACCTCAGAGGTTTAGCAGAAATTGGCCTTCGAAGAATTGGTCCTTTCCAGACAACTCCAGAGAGGCAGAAATAGACGCCCCAGAGGAAGAGGTCAATCTAGGGGTGCTTACAGGGGACGTCAGTGGCAACCTACCAACCAGAGAAGTACTGCCACAGATTCAACTACAACCACTTCCACAGGACAGACACAATGACTTGAATCTAGTTCCGCCTACCAGGGAACAACTGGAAGCACCCTTGGGCGGAAAGCTAGCTTTATTTTCCGACAACTGGCATTACATTACAGGAGACAAATGGACTTTACAAACAATAGACAAGGGCTACAGGTTTCACTTCCACACTCTACCAAAAAAGAGAGGAATGCCAAACCTACCACCAAGCCAAAAACAGGCGGCTCTAAGACAAATCAACAACTTACTAAAGATGAGAGCTATAGAAGAGGTACCACCTATGGAACAAGGCCAAGGATTTTACTCCAGACTTTTCCTTGTACCAAGAAAAGAAAATCAATGGAGACCTATTCTAGACTTGTCCGCACTGAACACATACCTCATTGTTCCAAAATTCAAAATGCTGACCCTCCAGCAGCTTCTTCCCATGCTGGGCAAGGAGTCTTGGCTGGTGACTCTAGATCTCAAGGAGGCATACCTGCACGTCCCTATACGACCAGATTGCAGAAGACACCCCAGATTTCTTGCAGGATCAGAGCATTATCAATTCTCAGCATTGCCTTTTGGTTTATCTACTGCACCCAGAGTATTCACGAAATGCCTGGCATCAGTAATTGCTCATTGCAGGCTTCAGGGAATTCAAATTTACCCATACCTGGACGACTGCCTAATACAAGCGGACAACAAGGCAAAATTAACAAAAGATTTGGAAAATGTCATACAACTGTTGCAAGCCTTGGGATACACAGTCAACATGCAAAAGTTAAGACTTGTACCATCCCAAAGGATAACATTCTTGGGTGCAGAACTGGATACATAAACTCAGATGGCTTTTCTCACAGAAGAAAAACAAAAGCAACTACCAGCCTACTTCATGACATTAACAACACAAACTCTGCTTACTGTAAGGAAAGTCCTGCAAGCCCTGGGCTACATGGCATCCTGCATAATATTGGTTCCACATGCCAGGCTGCATATGAGAAAGCTACAATGGTACCGAAGGAATGTATGGTCTCAACACCAGCACAGTCTAGAAGCCCAGATTCCAATAATTACATGCCTGAAGCAAGAATTCCTGTGGTGGGCTCAGGCCTGTCAGTTGAACAGAGGCTTGCCTTTCCACAAACCCTCATCCAAGCCAGACCATCACCACGAACGCCTCAGACCTAGGATGGGGGGCACACATGGTGGACAAGTGTATTCAAGGCCTATGGACCCAAGACCAGCTGAATCTACACATAAATCTAAAGGAGATGCTGGCAGTGAAACATGCGATCCAGGCATTCAGACCACTCCTTCAACAGGGTCATCTGCTGATAAGGACCGACAATACCACAGTCATGTGGTACATCAACAAACCGGGAGGTACACATTCATATCCTCTATGCCGGATGGCAATGGACCTGTGGAATGTGGCCCTGAATCTCAACATTCAACTTCAGGCCAGATTTGTACCAGGAAAAGAAAATTCTCTGGCAGACACCTTAAGCAGAACTACCACGGATGCTCACGAATGGATGCTGCATCCAGATATCTTCAGAGCCATAACAAAGAAATGGGGACTACCAGAGATAGACCTGTTCGCCTCCCCACACAACCACCAATTGAAGAAATTCTGCACAAGAGCATAGCACCCACTTGCTTGGAGGGTGGACTCCCTTTCCTTCAGCTGGAAAAACCTGACAGCATATGCATTTCCACCTCTTCCCTTGATGTACAAAGTTCTACTGAAGATCAGAGAGGATCAGCCAAGGGTAATCCTGATAGCTCCAGACTGGCCGAGGCAACATTGGTACCCGCTACTGAGAAGCATGTCTCGGACACACGCATGGCCTCTACCTCTATGTCCCTTACTTCTAACACAGGACAACTACAAGATCCTACATCCAAACACTGCAGCTAGCTGCTTGGAATATTGCATAAAACAAAATAACCCAGGCTTATCCCAGAGGGTTAAGGACATTATCCTGGAGGCACGCAGACCCTCCACAAGGAAGACTTATTCAGCCAAGTGGAAAAGATACCTCATTTGGAGTGCAGCAAAGGGAGAAAATGTCTCATTGGCAAACATAGCACACATCCTGGAATATTTAGCAGAACTGTTCCACAATGGCCTGTCTTACTCCTCCATTAAGATTCATGCATCAGCAATTTCAGCAGAATACAACATGGATCCTCCTGTCTTCTCTCATCCTCTATTCAGGCAGTTCTTGAGAGGAATCAAAAATGTAAAACCTCCAAGAAAACCACCTTTACCTACATGGGATCTCAACTTTGTGCTGGAAAAGTTAACACTTCCCCCTTTTGAACCAGCAGCAACAGCAGAATTACAGTTTTTGTCTTGGAAAACTGATTTCCTGCTAGCAATCACTTCAGCAAGAAGGGTATCTGAGTTACAGGCATTAATGGCAGTACAACCCTTCCTTATCTTCCATCAGGACAGAGTCTCTCTGAGAATTAACCCTACCTTTATGCCAAAAGTGGTCTCCAGAGTATCATTGAACCAAGCGATTCATTTACCTACATTCTTCCCCAACCCACAGAACAGGGGGGAAAGACTGCTACATACCTTCGATGTGCACAGACAATTACGCTACTATCTGGACAGAACTAAGACCATCAGAAAAACTGACCAGCTTCTGGTAGCATATGCAACAGGAATGCAAGGAAAAGCAATTTCAAAACAGACAATTTCAAAATGGATAGGAAATTGCATTCGATTTTGCTACTCTTTTCATGGAAAGACGACAACTGAAAATATCAGACCTCATTCCACAAGAGCTACAGCCACCACTACAGCTTTCCTACGAGGAGTGGCTACCAAAGACATTTTAGAAGCTGCTACTTGGAGCTCCGTGCATACATTTGCCAAGCATTATAATCTTCCCTTATATTCTAGATCCCGAGCAGGTTTTGCAACTGCTGTTTTGCAAGGGATCTTAACTACACCATCTTTATCTTAGTGCCTCCTCCCCCAGTTTGGCTATGGTATTCTACCCATATGTTAGGACTGCAGATGCATCCTTGAAGGACATAGTACAGTTTTGTACCTACCATAAATGTAGATGTCCGATAGGTATGCATCTGCAGTCAGGATTACCCACCCTCCTTCCCTCTGTGGTATTCCTAGGGTATTTACCCCTCTTTTAGCTAGCTGGGGGAATCTATTATGGTGTATTTGTTTGTATATATATATATATATATATATATATATATATATATATATTTATATTGTTTGCTCTCTACTGTTTGGAATTATTTGCATTTATCCAAATTTAGCCTTCCTAGAGGGCACCTGGCATCTGGGGCAAGAAACACTGAGGAAAATGGCATCGGCTGATGCCTTTATACCCAATAAACAGCAGCTATGACGTTGGGTGAAGTGCAACATCAGCCGAGGCCAGACCCAGACTTTGGAATCCGGCCGACCGAAGGGCTGCCTGAGGCAGGACAACCCATATGTTAGGACTGCAGATGCATACCTATCGGACATCTACATTTATGGTAGGTACAAAACTGTACTTTTTGCATGAACATGTAAATTTTTAATAGAAAGCTTTGGCATGCATCCAATAACTATTATACAGTGTGCACCAATAAAAGCTAAGATAAAGATGCAGGGTAATGAAGTAAAAAATCAGACACCAGTGCTTTTCCTCTTCTTAAATGCCTCTCTATTTTTAACTATGAAATTGGTAGTGGAAATTATTCAGGAGATACTAGGGAGGTACATATCTTTTCAGATGAGATGGTGAATGGGATCAAATGAAAATGGAGTTTAAAAATGGGGGTAAAGTTAAAAAGAGAAATATGGGAAAGAAGTAATCGGAATTATTTTGAGGGGCTGGCAAAGAAGTATTGCAGAATAAAAAGAATTTTACAGAACAGGAAGAGAAGCAACTGCAGAATGTTAAGGAAAGCTAATATGCATGAGTTTGGAAAGGTTGCCTAAAGCAACTACTTTTTCACCACCGTAACAGTGATTTCAACCACTCCACCATTAACTGGGAAAACTACTCGTGTACCAACTCCTTCGCTCAATGCTTTCTGGAATTCTTAAACTCCAATGCCCTGGATTAACTTATCCACACTCCCACCAGGGGCAACAATATCCTAGATCTAGTCATTACCAACATGAGTGACCGGTGGTCCACACCTGAAGTCAACGCCTCATTGGTCCAATCCGACCATAAGCTAATTACCCTAGATATCCACGTCCTGCCCCCACCCCCCCATTAAGGAAACCATGGTAAAAAATTTCTCCAAAGCCAACTTCATGCTTTTTAAGACAGAAGTGGTGAACTTCATGACACCCATGCGGATGGACAGTACTGTTACGACTACTGAATCCTACACAGTTGCACTTTATAAGCACTTACATGAGTGCATAGATCGTGCTATCCCAAACGGAAACAAGATGCTATCCTCCAAAAAAAAGGAAGCCAATCTGGTGGTCTCCTGCCATAAACTGTACAGGCTGCGTTCTACATAAACTACAGAACGAACTGGCACCCCACCTAAGTACCATGTTCAATCATAGCCTCACCTCAGGCTTTGTGCCTGCTGAATGGTGCACAGTGACTCTTATCCTACTCCACAAGGGGGGGAGCCACCACGGACCCCGGGAACTACTGCCCCATTAGCCTGACGAGCCTGGTCTGCAAGGCCATGGAACGTATCATCATGGAACTTATAAATGACATTGGTAATCTCCAAACTCTGGACCCCACCCAGTTCGGGTTTGTAAAAGGCAGATCATGTCTCCTAAACCTGATAGACTACTTTGAAGCAGTCACCAAAGCTGTCGACAAGGGTAAGATGGTTCACACAGCCTATCTAGATCTTGCCAAGGCTTTTGACACCATCCCCCACTCTGGAATTATAGATAAACTCACTAAACTTGGTATAAATCCCTATGTCACAAGATGGGTTGCCATCTGGCTCACTGACAGAACCCACACTGTGAAAGTAGCAGACTCCAAATCTGACTTCAGACCAGTGACAAGTGGAGTACCCCAGGGTTCGTCCTGGGTCCACTCCTGTTTGAGATCTACTTCCCTGAAGTACAGGCTAACACAGAAGGTCTTTGGCTAACAAAGTTCGCAGATGACTGCAAACTAGGAGACATAATCGAAACTCCTAACGATGTGGACATCCTACAAAAGGGCCTCACTGAGACAGATGCCTGGTGTCAAAGCCATGGCCTCAAGCTCAATGCCAAAAAGTGCATTGTCATCCCCTTTGATAAAATCTCTGTACCCATGAACTACAACATAGGCGGTAGTATACTTAACACCGAAAGTGTGATGAGACCTTGGGACACAGGTGGACAGTAGTCTCTTCTTTGATAATGACATTGCCACATTAGTCAGGAAATCCTTATACGTGGCACACCTCATCACAAAAGGTTTCTTATCCAGAAAAAAAAGAGGGCATTGTTCCCCTCTACTCATCACTCATTGTACCCATTATAGAGTACAATGCCCTTTTTGGTATGTACCTCACAAGGCATCTACAACAACTGAAAAGGCCGCAGAAATACCTCACAAATAGGATTAGCAGCCGCAAACAGATGCCCTACGCAGACCGTCTCAAAAAACTCAAGCTTTACTCAGTCGCATATCGCCTACTCAGATGTGATCTCTGCCTAACATACAAAGCTATGTCAAACCCAGAGCTGTTGGACATGCCCCACCTAAAGAAATCCCAATCCCTCCGAGCTACATGCTCTAGGGACCTAAACCTTGTCACCGCAATAAACAGAACATGCCGGACGGATAGATTCCTGTCCCAGAGACTTCCCATACTCTGGAATAAACTACCTATCTATATCAAACAAAGCTCCTCATTAGCACTCTTCAAGAAAAATCTTGATGACTGGATGGGAAATAGGAAATTCACTCCAGGGATCACCTCTGTTGCTCTGCTCGACAGTGGCACAGGAAAATAATTTTCTTGGGTGGAAAAAGCCAGGGTACCTTTTTGGCTGGGCTTGTATAGGCCCCAGGGCCAATAGCCTAGTACCTACCTATGAACCTGCAAGTCCAGAGCACAAAACCTTGTAGCCAAGTGACTTAGGCAATAGAATGTAGAAGGTGTTGCCACTAGACTTAGGGAGCATACGATAAGGAAAAATAACCAGAGATCCTGTAGAGGTATTGGAGACATTTAAGAAATTTTATGAAAATTCTATGAAGCAGAGCAACGTGAATACTAACAAAAGGCACAAATGGAAATTATTTATGGAAGACTTAATTATGCAAAGGTTGGGGGAAGACTAGGGTCAGCAATTAATAGTTAAGATTGGAAGAGATGAGATAAAAATGATGTATAATTAAGCGATAACTGACAAGTGGGTTTAGGTATATGAGGATTTATCCACAGTTGACATGGTTTGATCACAAGAGTGAAACCTGAGTGATTAAACAAAGCTAACAGTGGGTAAATCCTCATATGACCACTTTCACTCATTGGTTATTGTGATTGTGCAATGACATTAAGAAAGGTAAGCAATTACTTTATTAAATAAATGTCTTTTTATAACGGTGCTGTAGTGTTCCTGTTCTTTCACATTTGTTGATGTACTGCGCATGTGTATGGGACATAAGCTTCCATAGTTGCACAGTATATCAGTACTGTTCAGTTGAGTTTTTTAAGCATTAAATTGGAATCCAGGCAGTTCAGAGGTATGAGAGTCTGCTGAGACAGGGCATAAATATAAGGAAAATCGAGAACATTTTATTAGGTTTGTAGAATGTACTTGATTTTTCATGTATTTGGTCTACTGTCTGTACAGGCCTTTCAACCTTTTAGCTCAAGAAATGTAGACAAAAACCTTAAATAATGGGGGACAGAGCCCCCCAAAATTAGGACGGATTGTACGTACGTGTTGCTTATATTTTTAGTATCTTTCTAAGTTTATTAACAGGATTTATGTTTAACATGCATTGTCTGAAGGATATGAAACTCAAGTGGATGTCATTATTTAGTGAGTTTACTCCTCAGCAATTTGTCAGAAAACCAGAAATTTTAGGAGGAACAGACCAAAAATATTAGTTAAAAATCTGGACATTTTGTGGAAATCTGTGCAGTTTAGTAGTACACAATATATCAAAAAAAAAAAAAAGTCTGGCAGGTCAATTGTACTTTAGTGGACAGACTTTCTTCTGTTGATATATGCTTAGTTTACAATGTTTATGCAGGTTGGGCTGTCCAGTCTGAGTTCTAATTTTTGAATAATGACCTATCATTGTATAAGTAATCATCCGCGGTGGTGGTGCTGCGGTAGCGTTGTTGCCTCACAGTAAGATGCTGACCAGTTCGACTCTCAGCCAGAGCGTCTTCTGAGTGGAGACGTGTGAATGGACACACCTTCGTTGAAGGTTGTGCATTAGGGCTGGCAACTCAGCACATAAAAATCAACTGCCAATCATTAGTGGACCGGAGTTCCGCTGTGGCGACCCCTAACCGGGAAAAGCCGAAGGACACAACAACAACACAACAATATTGTATAAGTAATCAACAAGGAAGCCTCCTCCATGAACAGATGGTATTCCTGTGAGAGTTTGGAAGTTAGGAGGGGAAAAGTGGTAAAGATCTGGAAGGTTTTGTTTAACAGTATTTTTAAGAGGGACGTTGTGGTGACTATATTACCCAATGAGGGTAAAGACCTTTCAGACTCTGCTTCTTATAGACGCATTGTCAATTTTAAACTGATTATAAGCTGTTGATGTGTATACTAGATACGAGAATGACAAAGGTTTTGACAAAACTAATATGGTTTTGTGAAGGAGAGGCAAACATTTGACAACATTTATAAAACAGTGATGATCCAGAAGGAAGCAGAATGTAAGAAAATACAACTATTGTAGGTGGATCTTGATGCAGAGGAAGCATTTGATGGTAATCTGGGATTTATGAGTAGGGTAGGGCAATGGAAACATTTGCATTTCATGACTGAATAATAGCATTAATTAGGAGGCTATATGAAGGCTGTGAGACAGCAATTAAGGTGGGAGGGTTCATCTCAATCTGGCTGTGGTTTAACAGAGGAACCAAGCAGGGGTGTCTTCTATCCCCTTTATTTGCTTTATATTTGAAGCCACTGACAAAGAAAATAAAGATCTGTCAGATTCAAAAATATCACCGGTATGGTAATCAAGAAAAGTTAGCTTAGTTTGCCGATTGTTATCTTCTTCTTGGAAAAGGTATAAGCAGTGAAAATATTTTTCATCTCTTTAGTTTTATGTACAGGTCATGCATACTTTTATCAACCATGTGAGGCATTATGGACAATGATACACAGTTTATTGAGTTTATTTCAAAGGGGAAAGAGGGCATGTGTTTTTTGGGATAAGTTGCTGTTCAAAAATGAACAAGGTGGTTTAGGATTTCTGGATTTGAATGTGTAATTTTAGAGCTATGCATTTAAGGCTGATAATGCAAGAGGAAGTTTATAAATCAAAGTGAAGAGGGATGATGAAGAAAGTGTTGGGGGGGTGAAATAAGAGAGAGTAGGATTTTGGATGCAAATTATTAAGGATAATAACCACCATATTCAAAAAGTTGCTGAAAGTATTCTAAGAACTAGGCCAACATGGGAATGAAGAAAAGAGATTTTGCCAATAAAGATGAGTGCAAGTAGGGGTGTAGAAAATATGCAAGAGGGTCTGGAATTTACTGGAGAAAATGGCAAAGGAACCAATGTACTAAGAGCAAATATCTGGAGTGGGAAAGGTAATAGAGTGGGATGAGACAAGCAGAAGTTTGCATATTAGAGACTGCCTTCTGTACTAGGGATTGATGTTTTGGTATAGGCAAAAAGAAAGAGATAGGGATGCTAAGTGAAAGATCAGCTGTAGTAGGATTTTCAGGAGAAAGTAGAACAGAAACTATTGTTATAATAAAGGATACTTGATCAGACACACAGTTTTGTATGGAAACTATAATAATCAGAGAAAGTTAGAAAATTGCGTATAGTGACTGGAGAGGAGTTCACAAAAGTACAACAGGAAGACAGCTGTATGACTCCCAAGTATGCAACAAAATCCTGAAGTTTTAGGATTTTTGCTTGGAAATGTTTGCATAGGTATTCTTGTACCCTTAAGCAGACTTCAAATTATTTTCCACAGGTGCATAGCAAATGGTAGAGGTATGATGGAAAAGTGAAAGGGTATTGGGAATTTGATTTTTGGGGTACAACAAGTTGGCATATTTTAACAGTTGAACAAATCCGCAGGCTTGTGGAAAATGAACCGGACAGCAATAATTAGCATAAAACTTTTTATTTGAGCAATTAAAATAAAAATGAAATGAAATACCATCAAGCGCTTTCGCCTGGATAAATACCAGGCTTTCTCAAGATTAAACATTTATCACATTGCAGGTTTAAATACCTTGCCAATAAAGTCAGCTTTTTAATGAAAGAGGGTATCCAGCAAAGCTGGTTAACGAACTAGCACAGGATGTTATTACTAATAGGGAAGACATCTATTTTCCTTTATTGGGTAAAGATACAGCACAAGGCACACGAATAAAACCATCACAGCAATTTGACTTGCACAACAGTTTTGTTTACACTTTTTCGGAAGATTTTTTGCAAGTGGAGCAGTCAATTCTGAGATACTGGCCTCTCCTAAAACATTAGGAAGATTTTAAACAGATTGTTAAGGAACGGCCCTACTTTGTTAAAGAAGGGACACAAACCTTAAAGGTCTTTTTGAAGGAAGACCTAGGTCTGATAATAAACGTCTTTGTCCTAAACAAGGAACCTACAAGTGTGGGACATGTAAGCAATGCTCTTATGTAATCAATGAGAGTTGCCTTTACATCCCCTCAAGGGGGTTTAAATTCAAGGCTGAACGTTATTACAACTGTGGGGCAAAGGGTGTTGTATATTTAGGTCTGTGTATCCAATGATGTGAGAGTGTTCAATCTCGCCGTTTGTTCTTACAAATGGGTGTTGGAGCCGATCCTCGGCTCTGAGTCGGCCGCTTAGCAAAGCTCTGCATCTAGGAGAAGCTCGAGACCAACCTACTTCCCACAATTCCCTCTGCCTCTACCTCAGATCTAGTTTGCCGCTGCAACCGATCGCATCGAATTTGAGAGCTCTGACCAACTTTTGGGAAGATAAGCTAATTTCTTTATATTTTCTTGTGAAATCTTCTAATTATTTTTTGGGATCTTAACTTAGTGTGTGTGTGTGTGTCTGGATCCATCCTTGTTGGCTACACTAATATATATAATTTATATTTATATAGTTTAGTTTCCTTGGGGCCTACCACTCCTAGTTACTAAATTTAGGATTGATACTTGCAATTTTTTATTGCTGTGTTTGTAGATTTGTATCTCACTTCTTGGCAAGTTTTATTTGGTACTTGTGCAGTTTTTTTTTTTTTTTTTTTCCACTACAGGATATGTCTGAAAAAGCCAAGTCTGGATTCAAGAGGTGTCAGTGTGGGCAAAAGATGGCTGTCACTGACAACCATAGCTCCTGTGTCTACTGTCTTGGCCCTCTCCATCTACAAGAAGACTGTTCTATCTGTCATTCTTTTAGTGGAAGGGTCATGACAGATAGACGCAGGAAGCTTATGGATAGGGGTCTTTTGAAGCCTGCCTTCCAAGAGGCGCTTGACAAGTCGGACCAGGCTTCTAAGTCCTCGAAGGGATCGAAGACATCGGAGCCCACTTCATCGGCTCAGAGTTCTTCGCTTAAAGTTCGTTCACCGGTTCCACAGGTTTCGGGGCCGAGTGTCGAGCTTCTTACTGTGACCGAGCCTCGAGTCTTGGAACCGGTGTCGGAGCTTCCACCTCCTGCTATATTGAGGTCGGTACTGTCCTTGGTTCCTTCGACCCGTTCTTCCAGGCCCCTCTCCGACAGACATAGATCGTGTGGTGCAGAAGTTAATGGAGAACACTGCCCTGTCCAAGCTCATTTTAGTCTCCTCCCAATTGGTGTCGAGACTCGAAGGCCTTCCCTTATCTCCATCTGGTCCTCCTCCGAGGCCTAAACAGCTTTCGGAGCCGGGAGATGTTGATCTGATGATAGTGGAGCCCTTGGTGCCGGAACCGTCCCTTCCTCGGTCAGCACCGTTGACCTCGACTCCGTCGGAACCGTTAGCGGACTCGCGGATCCGACTATCTCTCCTTGGCTCCGAGACCGAGAGTCGAACCGATCTTCGGTGCCGACTCTCCCCCTCGGTGCCTCGGCACGGATCACTTCGGTTCCGTCTTCAGGGTCGATGCCCTTGGCCTCCGCGTCGGAGACACTTCCGCGTTCTTCGGAACCTGAGGACTCCTCGATCGGGGTCCGGGGGCCTTGACCTCATGAGGAAGGTATTGTCTTCTCAGACAACCACGTCAATGGAAGCAACTTCTCTCTCCCATAAAGGTCCGTTGTCTACTTCTACACCCACGACTACCCATAAGCGTAGAGCACCAGTGTCTCAGCCACTCCCAGAGGGAGCCCCTTCTTCCTCGGAGGCCTCATCGGAAGCCCTCCCGATGACCTTGCGAGGAAAAAGTTGTGCAAGAGGAGGCACTTAGATTCTCCACAAGAATCTTTAACATCGGATACTGACTTAGATGAGTCAGAAGGGTCCCCAAAATCACCCTCGGAGGATGTCTCCTTTGCTGACATCCTGGAGATCCTGAAGCAGAGAGGTGATTGGCAGGCCCTACCCCCTTCTGAGGATGAGTCGGTTCTGCTGAAGGCATTTGGTGCTCGCCCTTCCTCCTCCTGGGTCACTCCGCCCTTCGAGTTAATGGAGTTAATTGCTCGAAGGGCATGGGAGGCACCTGACACAGTGGAGCCAGTTCCCAGGAAACCTAACAAATACATAACTGCCCCTCAGGACAAGTCATACCTTACTAAGGGAATTCCAGTGGACGCTATGGTGGTGGCCGCAGCCACTAAAAAGGAGATGTCCGAATCTTCCTCGTCTGTCCATCCCCCTAACAGAGGCTCTAGGACCATGGACAGATATGGGAAGCGCATTTTCAGTTCAGCGACTTTTTCCATGCGATCGCTGAACTACTTGACACACTTCACACGATTACAGAGGGATCTAGTCAAGGAGTTGGGAGATACCCTCCAGGGTAATACAGATGCTGCTGTCTCGGACAAAGTTACAGCACAGCTCAATACCCTTACATCCATAGTGAACTCGTCCGTGAGGCTCATCTCGTATGCGGCCGAAAGGGTCGAGTAGGGCTGCAGCTTCAGCGATTGCTCTTCGTAGACAATCCTGGATGCGGCTGTGCTCCTTTGCGGAAGCCTTCAAGTCTTCCTTTACTAACGCACCCTGTGATGGTGCCACTCTTTTTGGCCCCAAAGTAAAGGAGACTCTAACCCAGTGTGAGCAGGAAGGAAAGACTCTGTCTGCTGTCGGAGTCTGTTTTTCCACCCCATCCAGACCGTACCCCAAAGGGCAACGAGGTGGAAAGATGTGGTTTCGTAAACCCCAGGGTTCTTTCCCAGGCACACAGGGTGATGCCCCCCCCAGAGGCAGAGGAGGGGGCAGAAATGGAAGACGCCGCTCTGGCGGCAGAGGGGATCCGCAGAATCAAGGTGACAGGGATACTATCCCTGGGAAGCCTTTCCAGCACTCCTGAGAGGAGGCCCGACTGTCCTGCTCTGGAGGCAGTCGGGGGTCGCTTAGCTTTATACCCTCAGGCCTGGCAAAGCCTTACTTCAGACAATTGGGTAAAAAGCATTATCACCAGAGGTTACAAAATTCCCTTTGTATTTCCCCCGTTACCACAAAAACGGTTCCCAGATGTACCACCCCATCTGCGAAAACCAGCCGCGATAGAAATCTCAAAGCTGCTAGAAAAAAGAGTCATCCAACCAGTCCAGGCGGACCAAAGAGGATCCGGAACTTACTCAAGGTTCTTTTTAGTTCCAAAAAAGACAGGGGACTGGAGGCCAAAGCAATCTCAATACATTTGTGAAGAAAGAAAAGTTCCGGATGGTCACTCTTCAGTCGATCCTTCCGTTTTTACAGAAGGACGACTGGATGTGCTCAATAGATCTCAGGGACGCCTACTACCACATCAAGATGGCCAGTGTGTCCAGAGATCACCTGCGCTTCAGGCTGGGAGCCAGTCACTTTCAGTTTTGGGCCCTGCCCTTTGGGCTAACCTCAGCCCCCAGGGTTTTCACCAAATGCATGGCAGTGGTAGCGTCTCACTTGAGACGCCTAGGATTCTGGGTGTTTCCATATCTAGACTACTGGCTCCTTACCGCCACCACAGAGCGTCAACTGATTCAGACCAGGGATTACACAATCAGCCTTTGTGCTCTGTTAGGGATTTCGATAAATTTTGAAAAATCTGCGTTACAGCCCTCACAGCATATTTCATTTATAGGCGCAGATCTAGATACCCGTTCCTTGCTAGTAAAAATACCTTCCGCAAGGATAGCTTCCCTACAACAACACGTATCTCTCCTACTATTATCCAAGAAGTCCCCAGCCAAACTAGTCCTAAAAGTCTTAGGGCTCATGTCAGCTTCCCTCATTGCAGTCCCCATGGGGAGGTTACACATGAGAATTCTCCAATGGCTGCTGTTCACACAGTGGTCGTTCCAGCAGTTACCGCTAACACAAGAGATTCACATAACAGATTCCTGCAAAGCACACCTGTCTTGGTGGTTACAAGATCACAACCTCAACAGCGGCCGACCGTTTGTGTTACCCAACCCAACGGCCACGGTGACCACGGACGCTTCCCTGATAGGGTGGGGGGGCATCTTTCAGGGAAAGACAGTCCAAGGCGAATGGTCCAGCTTAGAGTACAACCTGCACATAAATGTTCTAGAGATGAGGGCAGTGTTTCTAGCCTTGCAACACTTTTCCCCCCTTCTACCTCTAGGGACTATTGCAGTACAGACGGACAACATGTCCGTAGTCTGGTACATAAACAAACAGGGAGGAACCAGGTCTTACCAGTTGTGCAGAGAGGCCATGAGAATTTGGCAATGGGCAGAGTCCACGGGTCGCTTTCTAATAGCAATACACATCCCGGGGTTATCCAACGTCATAGCGGACAGGTTGAGCAGAGCCATCCTGTTACCTCACGAGTGGTCCCCCAATCAGAAAGTGGCGGAAAGGATTTTCCGCAAATGGGGCCAGCCTTGCTGCGATCTGTTTGCGTCTCCAATGAACACCAAATGCAGAAGCTACTTTGCCCTTTTACCCCCACCAGGGGATGTCCCCAGGGACGCTCTGATTCACGATTGGCCCCCGGGTCTCCTGTACGCTTTCCCTCCTATACCACTGATCCCGAAATTTCTTCAGAAAGCCAAGGACCAGGAGAGGACTATAATTCTCATTGCCCCATTCTGGCCTCTACAGATCTGGTTCCCCTTTATTCAAGCCCACCAAATGCAGGAGCCCTGGATTCTGGACCCAGTGCCAGATCTGCTGACTCATTCGTCAGGAGCTCCTCACCCGTCGCTCCTATCCCTCAAGTTAGCAGCCTGGCTGCTCCGCTTCCATACTTAGCCAGGTCTGACCTTCTCTCTCCGGCGGTCCAGAACATTCTGGTCACCTCCCATAAGGCTTCCACTACTAAAATCTATACCAGTAAGTGGAAACGTTTCGTCCACTGGGCGACTACACAGCATTTGGATCTTTTAGTAGCCCCCCTAAACAAGATTTTGGAATTCCTGTCCATTCTGTTTCACCAAGGAGCCTCTACTGCCACTTTAAAAGTTCAGTTGGCCGCTATTTCCAACTTTCACATAGGAGAAAACGGGGCTCCCATTATGGCTCTTAGGCTTTGTAAAGCCTTCATGAAAGGGTCCTTTCATCTCAGACCAACGGTTAGGTTACCTACAGCTCCTTGGAATCTAAATTTACTCTTATCCCAGTTAATTTTACCACCCTTTGAGCCAGCTTCTTCCTGTTCCTTAAAGTTCTTGTCCTGGAAGACTCTTTTCCTAGTAGCTATCACTTCAGCCAGACTAGTATCAGAACTTCAGGCACTTTCCATCAAGCACCCCTACTTAATTTTTCACCCCGACAGGGTATCATTACGCACCAACCCTTCCTTTCTCCCTAAGGTTTGTTCGGTTGCCAACATTAATCAGTCCATTGAGCTTCCTACATTTTTCAAGAACCACTCCAATAAGCTGGAATATATGTTACACAAATTGGATGTTCATAGACAACTCAAATTCTACCTGGATAGAACTAAGGACCATAGGAAAGCGGACCAACTTTTTATAGCCTTTGCGGACAACAAAAAGGGCATGGCTGTGACGAAGCGCACACTTTCTAAATGGCTAACTGATTGTATAACCTTCATATATTCTGCTTCAAACCAGAATTTGCCCACCAAACCAAAGGGACATTCTACTAGGTCAGTTTCCACATCTCTGGCTCATGCGGCTCGTCTGCCATTGGACACTATTTGTGCAGCCGCCACTTGGTCTAAACCGCATACATTCATCACTCTTTATAAAGTTGATAGGACTTCCAGGGATAGAGCATCTTTTGGTTCCACTGTGCTCAGGAACGTTCTTCCGTGAGTCACTCAGGGTAACGGAGCTAGGGACGCTACCCATTTGTAAGAACAAACGGCGAGATTGAACACTCTCACATAAAGAAGTTATGTCCTTACCATAACGTTCCATGTGGAGTGTTCATCTCGCCTTTGTTCTTACATCCCCACCCTCCCACCCTCAGGTCTGGAAGAACGTACGGATTTAGAAGTCTGGTCTGTTTGTCTCCCACTAGTGGTCTTTCTGTTGTTCCTACTGGCTTGGGCTAGTTACTGCTCCTTATGTATACTTATGTATCCTTTTTATGCTTGATTACCTTTGTTATTGCTGGATCTGGTCTTGTTTTGCAAACTAGATCTGAGGTAGAGGCAGAGGGAATTGTGGGAGGTAGGTTGGTCTCGAGCTTCTCCTAGATGCAGAGCTTTGCTAAGCGGCCGATGCGGAGCCGAGGATCGGCTCCGACACCCATTTGTAAGAACAAAGGCGAGATGAACACTCCACATGGAACGTTATGGTAAGGACATAACTTCTTTTTTTAGCTTTAACATAGGCAAAACTGAGAGAACTCTCAGACGAAGAATATATGAACACCTTTATGATATTTCTAAGAAGAAGGATGCCAATTCCTTCTTTAAACATCTTGGTTCATGCCCCAACATGCAGCTTAAATTTATGGTCTTAGAACAGGTTTTGCAGGACAATAGAGGAGGTAACTGGGAGGCTCGTCTTGAATATAAAGAGTTGTTGTGGCAACTTAAACTGAACGCATCCAGACCTCCTGGTCTTATTGAAAGTATTAGCATTACAAGTGTATTGAAATTAAGGAAGGCTAAGCTATGATTTAGAGTTTTAAAACTTTTGAAGTAGTAGGTGCATTTTTATATGATTTTTTTACATGATATTTCTATAAAGTTTTTTATGGGTGTTTTCAGTGCAATTATTGTATAAATGCTTTTTCTTTTGAGTATTGTTAAGTTGATGCACAGCTTATTTTATTATAGCAATAACCCACGCCTGGGTGTGGGTAATGCTAAATTTACCCACGGTTGGCGTGGTTTGGTCCTGAGGGCGAACCAAACAAAGCCAACCGTGGATAAATTTAGCATTACCCACACCCAGAAGTGGGTTATTGCTATTATACCATGACATTATTTAAGAAAAGAAACTGTTACTTTTCTTAAATAATGGCATAGTATAATGCCTGTTTACTGCCCTTCCGCAGATGTCTGGCATCCGCGGCAGTTCTGATGTACTGCGCGTCTGCGCAGTACATCAGAGCTGAGCAAAACGGAGAAAGCAAGATCTCCGTTGCTTTTTAGTCTCGCTATGTTAAATGAGTTTAACATAGCGAGACAGTTAAAATAAGCAGCGGACATCTCCGTTGCTTATTTTAAAACTGTCTCGCTATGTTAAACTCATTTAACATAGCGAACTAAAAGCAACGGAGATCTTGCTTTCTCCGTTGCTTTTAAACACTGCCTCGCTATGTTAAATAGGTTTAACATGGCGAGACAGCTTTAAAATAAGCAGCGGAGATCTCAGTTGCTTATTTTAAAGTCTCGCTATGTTAAACCCATTTAACTAGCGAGACAATGTTAAAAAGCAGTTATACTAATGGAAAAAGTCCGGGCGACGGACCTTTTCCATTAGTATAACTCGATTTACAACGGGCACGCTGGCCAATCAGCGTGCACGTTTTGGGGGGATCATGGTATAATACTTATTTTTAAGCTGTGGTCAGTATTTTTAAAGCTTATTTGCATACGTAATTTAAGATTATGTAGGTCACATGACTTTATTGACAAGGTATTTAAACCTGCAATGTGATAAATGTTTTATCTTGAGAAAGCCTGGTATTTATCCAGGCGAAAGCGCTTGATGGTATTTCATTTCATTTTTATTTTTATTGCTCGAATAAAGTTTTATGCTAATTATTGCTGTCCGGTTAGTTTTCCTCATGCCTGTGGATTTGTTCAGTTTTCTTGGTCTTGTTGTCTCTCAGTTTTCGTGACTTATATTTTAACAATTCCCTACAGAACACTCGGTCAGAAATGTTGGGGGAGCAAAATGGCTATAATTAAGGAATTTTATTTGAGCTGGGCCACAGGATCTGAATTGCCTAGACATAGTAAGACCTGACTAAGTGTAATGCTGTTGGGTGTAAAATAAAACAATTACTAGGTAGTGTAAGCCTAAGTCTCCTCTAATTTCAGGACTGAATATTTTAAAGGAGGCAAAAGAACTAGTGCAATCCTTAGAAAAGGAAAAAAAGCAACATAGGAATTGAATTTGAGAGCAGTACATGCAAAATTAATGTTCAAGAAGAGGTAGGAGGTTTAAGGGAATGCAGGAACTGACCAGTTTATGTAATGATGGAGTGAATAACTAGAAAGAAAGTTATATATGTTACCTGAACTTAAATGTTAATATGGTTTGTTTTCCTTTATATTTATGTGTGCATGCCTGTCTTAGTTGTTGCTTAATTTTACCTGTAGGCTAACACACTCAAGTGCGCTAGCCACTTAAAAGCATTTATAGCATTTACTGTCTGTTTTTCCCTGTTTTCTGCAAAAAAGAAAAAAAAAAAACAAAACAAAAAAAAAAATCTCGTTTTCCCGCCTTACTGAACTAGAATACTCCAGTCTTCAGAGTTTGCTGACCTCTGGGCTTTGTCTTGGTTCCTGTGCTATTCCATATCCTTATTTGGATAAAAGGAAGCGTCTTTGTTCACCAGTGGGAGTGGGGAGCACTGAGCGGCCTGTTTGTCCCTAGAGGAGTGGTTCCAGCCAGAAACTTGTAGTCTATTGGCCATTTTGGGTCAATTCCTAGCTCTTTTCAGCCTTCTGTAATAAAGCCCACTTTAGCGCACTTTTTTGCTTGTATTCAACTCGGCACAGCTCCTCGTGGTGTCCTGCAGAGTTCTACAAGCAGCAGAGAGCAAAAGAGTGACTTTTTCCTGATTTAAGTATTTTTTCTGGCTTTTTGATTATTTACTGCTTAGCGACTGCATTTTCGCCTGTTTATACAGCTCTGCATTCTATTTAAACTGTTTTTGTGTTGATTAACTGTTTTGCACTTTTAAAAAAGTTATTTGTTGCTTAATTTTACCTGTAGGCTAACACACTCAAGTGCGCTAGCCGTTTAAAAGCATTTATAGCATTTACTGTCTGTTTTTCCTCTGTTTTCTGCAAAAAAAAAAAAAAAAATCTTGTTTTCCCGCCTTACTGAACTAGAATAGTCCAGTCTTCAGAGTTTGCTGATCTCTGGGCTTTGGCTTGGTTCCTGTGCTATTCCATATCCTTATTTGGATAAAGGGAAGCTTCTTTGTTCAACAGTGGGAGTGGGGAGCACTGAGCAGCCTATTTGTCCCTAGAGCAGTGGTTTCAGCCAGAAACTTGTAGTCTATTGGCCATTTTGGGTCAATTCCTAGCTCTTTTCAACCCCCTGCTATAAAGCCCGCTTTAGCACGCTTTTGTGTGATTTCGCGCGGAGTTGCCCATAGAGCACCATCGGGCAGCGCCGGTTAAACAAGGTTAAACTATTTCTGGTTCCGTAAAGTCTGCTCTTCAATTTTTCCCTTAGAACTTCTCTACTTGCAATCTAAACAGTCTATTCTCTATCTCAAAAGCTCAGCACTTGCTCCTAAAGCATTTTTATATAGGTAAAGTACTTGTATACTAAACAAAGTACTACATTAGCCTAGAATCCCCTTGAGTACCCATTTCCCTATAGGTCCCTTCTGACTCAGTTACACAGCAAACTTTTTCACTTTTTCTAGCATGTCAAAGGGTCAGTTGCTAGCGTCCTCTCCTGTTCAGCTGGTGAATCTGGGCATCTTGAGGCAATGTTACAATTGCCTCATGTACACAGACAACCCACTCCTTCTCCCACAAAACACAAATACATGTGAGAGATGCAACTATATAGCCAAACTGGAGGCTGAGCTCTCAACTCAGGACTGGCAAGACCAGACAGGAGGAGAAGGAAACCACGCACACCACAAACCCAGTTTCACATAGAACTATCACAACTGCAAAACAAACACATAAACACACAAAGACATACTCGGAGGCACTGATCAAAATCTACCAAAACTACAGAGGCCTCCAAAGCAGACACCCAAGTAACTGCCACCTCAAGACATAAGACATGCAACACATAGTTCTCAAAGTCAGTGTGCTAAACAGTCACAGCCCTTAAGGCCAAACACAATGCCAGACACACTTGTTATAGGTGACTCCATAGTCAGACACACTGGCGTCCCACTCACCAGACTGAACAAGGAAAAGATCACAGTAAGCTGCCTGTCAGGCACTAGAATCCGCCACATAACACAAGCACTCGGGTCACTCCACAACAAGTACAAGTATGACTCAGTCATTGTCCATGCCGGTGTGAACGACCTGAGATGTACCTCCCTGGACTACATGAAAAGAGACATAGAGGAGCTCTCAGATTATGTAGCCCAGGCCGGTATGACCCTGACCCTGAGCAGTATCCTACCCTCACCAAGAATGATGCCACAATACAGAGACAAAATGATCAGCTTAAATAATTGTCTTAATTACTGGTGTCATTCTAAGGGGATCCAATGTCTGTCTGCCTGGGATGACATGCTTGACAAGCCACGCTGCTTGAGGGACGGCTTGCACCTGTCACCCTGGGCTTCCGGATATTGGCAAAGGCTCTTGCCACCCCCATAGTGCCTTTTTAGGCAAGGCTCAAATGATAAACCTACCGCCCTAGAAAACAAAAATGGAGAAAAACTAAGGGTAATACTGCTCAATGCCAGAAGTCTAAACCTCAAGATGCACGCCCTCGAAGCCCTCCTCAGTATGGAGAACATCGATGTCTGTGCTGTGACTGAAACCTGGTTCAAGGCTCCTGAGAGCACCCCAGCACTATCAGGTTATACCTCATATCATGCGTTCCGGCCCCAAAATCCGGACCGAACCACAAAAGGAGGGGAGTATCCATATTCATAAAGGATACCCACACCTCCAGGTTAGTGGCAACGCACGAAGCATCGGAGACCATCCAGGTGCAATTAACCATAGGTAAAACTGCCCTACAGTTTGTAACATGCTACAGACCACCTTCTCAAACTCAGGAAACCCACACAGCCTTCCTGAAGACACTGGAGAGAATGAATGTCTCTCCAAACACCATCATATTGGGTGACTTCAACTACCCAAACATAGACTGGGAACATTACTCAAGCCCCAACACCCTAGCCCAAAGGTTCCTTGAGTTCATAAACTCAAATGCTATGGAACAACTAGTCACCATTCCCACAAGAGGAGAAAATATACTAGACCTGATCATCACAAACATGGGGACAAAATGCTCCACACCGGAAGTATATCCCTCATTGGTGAGATCAGACCATAAATTAATCTCACTGGAGATCCACATCCCGCCCCCACCCACAGCAAAAAAGACCACAGTGAAGAACTTCTCAAAAGCAAACTTCACACTTCTTAAGACTGGAGTGGTATCCTTCAAGGCCCCCGAGCCAGTGGAAACCACAACCCACGCTGCTGAAACCCTTACAGATGCCTTCTACAAGCACCTCCAGGAATGTATGGATCAAGCAATCCCTAATAAAATAAAGACCCTTTCCACCAAAGGCAGGTGCCCGGTCTGGTGGACCCCAGCCATAAACAAACTCTACAACAAGAGGAGAAAGCTACTACATGACAGAGCAAAATCCCTAAAAGGGAAGGCATCTCTGATCAATACTAGCAAAAAACTACGATCACTCATAAAATCATCCAAGGCCAACTTTGAGAGAAAAATCGCTAATGACACAAAAGACAATCATAAAGCCTTCTTTAGCTATGTTAGAAACCTGGGTGGAAACTCCCAGATATGCTCAGAATTAGTCCAAAATGATAAAAAATCACTGAACCCACAGACATTGCCAACATACTGGCAGACAGGTTCAGTGCAAATTTCTCCCCTCCCTCCCCAAAGGAGAAATATCTATCCCACCAGAGTCTAGCCTCCCAAACATCTCAGATGCCCAGGTGAGAGCTGCTCTCTCTAAAGCCAAAAACACAGCATCAATGGGACCGGACTGTGTCCCCGGCTGTGTGCTACACGAACTCGATGAGGAACTAAACCCACACATAAGGCTGCTGTTTAATCTTAGCCTTACTACAGGATACGTACCCAAAGAATGGCGTACGGCAACTGTGGTCCCACTCCACAAAGGCGGTGCTTCTACGGACCCTGGAAATTACCGCCCCATAAGCTTGACGAGCCTTGTCTGCAAAGCTATGGAGAGGATCATAATGGAACTCATAAATAAAGACATTGGGGACCTACAGACACTGGATCCTACCCAATTTGGCTTTGTCAAGGGCAGATCCTGCCTCTTGAACTTGGTCGACTTTTTCGAAACAGTCACTAAGGCCATTGATGAGGTTAAGGCAGTTCACACAGCCTACCTTGACCTAGCAAAAGCGTTCGACACAATACCCCACTCGGGCATCATAGAAAAGCTCACCAGCTTAGATGTAAACCCATATGTCACAAGATGGGTTGCAAACTGGCTCAAGGACAGAACACACAGGGTTAGAGTTGCTGGTGCCATGTCAGACTCTAAGGCGGTCACGAGCGGTGTCCCACAGGGCTCAGTCCTGGGCCCCCTCTTGTTCGGCATTTATTTTTCTGAAGTGCAGGCAAACATAGGGGGATTGTGGCTTACAAAATTTGCAGATGACTGCAAACTGGGCACCATAACTGACACTCCATCAGACACAGACATCCTCCAGAGAAGTCTCATAGAAATGGATAACTGGTGCCAGAGCCATGGCCTTAAGCTAAATGCCAAAAAATGTATAGTCATACCCTTTGGGAAAAACAAGGTAACCCCTAATTACCACATAGGTGGTAATCCACACGGAAGAAGTTATCAGGGACCTGGGGACCCAAGTTGACAGTAACCTCTCTTTTGACACTCACATTGCCAAAGTGGTTAGGAAGACCTTCTACATTGCCCCCCTGATCATGAAGGGATTCACATCCAGATCAGGAGAGGTCATTGTACCCCTGTACTCTTCACTTATCAGACCAATGATTGAGTACAACGCCCCATTCGGAATGTACCTTACCCGACACCTGCAGCAGTTGGAAAGACCCCAAAAGTTCCTCACCAAAAGGATAAAGGGGCTCAAACATATGTCATACGATGCCCGACTGAAGAAACTCCAGCTCTATTCAGTTGCGTACCGTCTGCTCAGAGGTGATCTGTGCCTGACATTCAAGGCCATGTCCAACCCGGAATTAATGGACATGCTCCACCTCAAAAAATCCAAATCCACCAGAGCCACGAGAGCAAGAGACTTAAACCTCAACACGGATATAAATAGGACGTGCTGGAGGGACAGATTCATCACCCAGAGACTCCCTACACTATGGAACAGAATCCCAGTCCATGTGAGGCAGAGCCCCTCACTGACTCTGTTCAAGAGAAATCTTGACGAGTGGATGGGAGATCGTAGGTTTACCCCGGGAATCATCTCTGTATCACTGCTGGACAGAGGCACAGCAAACTAATGGGTATAGTATTCTCATCCTAAGGGGTGGTGAAAGCCACACACACTCTGGCTAGGCTTATAAATGCCCTAGGGCAGATAGCCTAGTATGAACCTATGAACCTATGTGACAATTTAATAATGGTGTTGCAGATCAGAACAGGAAGCCTCTCCTATTTAAGTAGCATTCCATGAGTTTATTAAGGACTTTGATTTCCCTCATCTAGGAACAAAGCACTCAGTTGCTGGCAACTATTTTAAGAGGCTGAAGTAAAAATGGCCCTTCGAAAAATGAAAGCCAGAAAAGCTCCTGGCTCAGATGCACACTCAATCCTTCCTTATACCAGCTAAGATCCGTGCCTAATAGGATCATAGAAGGTTACTAGGTTAACGGCTAGGCTTGTTAAGTGCCCTGGAGCCAAGTTCGACCTGTGTTTCCAAGGGTGTCTGGTTCAAGCAGACACTAAAAGTAGTACCTATTGCCCCTGTCCAAGATGGACGCAGGTGGAACCCCTGGGGTGAATTTCTGGTTACCCATCCAGTCGTCCAAATTGCATTTAAATAGGGCCAATGAGGGGCTTTGTTTAACATGAATAGGAAGCTTGTCCCAAAGGTGGGGCAACCTCTGTGAGACAAATCTGTCTCTCCAGCAAGTTCTTTTGATGTCACATACCAGGTTAAGGTCCTTTGAGCGAGTAACCCGTGCCATTTGACTTGCATCAAAACTGCATCAGTGATTGCTCTTTATGGAAGGTACAGGTCACTTCTAAGCAGTCTGTATGACCGAGTAAAGTGACAGTGATTTCAATTTGTCCACTTAAGACAGATTTTTGAAGACCCTGAATTTTCTTCGTAAGGAACCTTGTGGTCTCTCCAGTTGCTGCAGGTGTTTGGAAAAGAACATACCAAAGAGAGCATTGTACTCTTGTTATTGGCCTGATGAAGAAAGAGTACAGGGGGGTTATAACCTCTTTTTTTTCTGGAGGCAATGCCCTTCCTTATGAGATGAGCAATATAAAATGCCGTTCTTACCACTGTGGAGACATGGTGATCGAAGTTAAGGTTGCTGTCAACCTGTGTTCCCAGATCTCTCACCACTGACTGTGTGCTTAGAGTATTGCTATTGATGTGGTAGTTTGCAGGAACATCATCCTTGCCGAAGGAGATGATGATGCATTTTTTTGCATTGTTTAAGACCATGACTTTGGCACCAGTCATTAGTCTGTGTAAGACTTTCTTGCAGAATGTTGACAACGCTAGGGGTTTCAGTGATAGCTCCCAGTTTACAGTCGTCAGCAAACTTTGTCAGCCACAGTCCATTAGTTTTAGCCTGCACTTCAGAGAAGTAGATTCCGAACCGTAGGGGTCACAAAACTGATCCCTGTGGAACACCACTGGTTTTGAGTCTGCTGTAGGAGGTGGAGTCCCCCTGTTTTGACCGTAGGAGTTCTATCAGTGAGCCAGCTTGCAACCCACATGACAGTATATGGGTTGATGCCCTGCTGGGTGAGTATATCAATGATGCCCGAGTGGGGGATTGTGTCAAAGGCCGGCTAAGTCTAGACAGGCCATATGCACAGATTTGTCCTCGTCTAGGGCTTTGGTGACCATCTCAAAGACGTCCACCAAGTTTAACAGGCATGATCTTCCCTTGACAAGGCCAAACTGGGTGGGGTTGAGCATTTAGATATTTCCTATATCTTTGTTAATAGGGTCCATGATGATTCGTTCCATGGCCTTGCAGATAAGGCTGGTCAAACTAATGGGACAAAACTTCCTGTGGTCTGTGGATGCACTCCCTTTGTGCAAAGGGATGATGGTAGCCATTTTCCTTTCCACTGGGACGAAGCCAGTGCTTAGGCTGTGATTGAAAAGTGTGCTAAATGGTGATGCTAATTCCTGTTTTAACCCAAGTAGAATACAGCTCTGGATGTTGTCTGGTCCCATAGAGGCTCTGTTTTTGGCCTTGGAGAGGGCATTTAAGACCTGCTCCTCAGAGATACTCAGTGGGGGACAGGTGTTTGGGATGTTTTGGGGTATATGTTATTGGGACAGGGGAGTGAAGTTTTCACTGAACCTGTCAGCCAGCAGGTTTGCTATATCCACAGGTTCTGTGTATGTAGTACCATTAACTACGAGTTCAGCAAAAATTTTGGCCTTACCTTTGAGGTTGGGTCTGTATCACCAAATCGAAAACACTGGAAAGCAAATGGCTTTAACATCGAAAATGCCATTCATTGAGGTGTTTATTGTGAGATCACGGTACATTGAACTAAAGAACACCTTGTGGTTATCTTTAATTAGGGAAGCTAATTTGGATCCGTAGTTAGCTTTAGAGGACTTCACTATGAGTATCATTTGCTTGTTTAAGTTGAGGAGGGAGTGTTTCCAGTTTTGAGACTGTTCTGTCTTTCCCTTAGACAGCAATTTCTTTCTCCTATTGTATAGCCTATTAATGGCAGTTGTCCACCAGGTAGGTTTGTTGGTAATAGTGCGAAATTATATCTGAAGTTGTCAATTTTCATTCTGTCGTCAACTTATGAGTTTGGATCAGATCCAAGTTGGTTGTTGCAAAAGCTTGTGGCAACTAAACTCTTGAGCTTCTCCCTTACCCACAGTGCACCAACCCCAATTACCTCAGATCTCATTTGCAGCTTCCAGCGAAAGACAAGGTGTTACAGTGCACTCGACAGACTCTTAAGATAATTGAATCCTTTTTCCTCTTTAAAAATTTTTTCTTTTTTTAAACTTACCCTTTTGCCTAAAAAAATCTTCATTTTTTTTCCTTTTTTTATACTGTTTTTAGTACTGTCTCCCTTCCTTACACTTTAGAGTGTATTTTTCTCTTATGCCATCGTTGGTAGGCTTTCCCTTATGTTTTTTCTTAAAAAAAAAAAAGTTTCTAAATATTTCTTTATATTTCTCTGGTGTTTCTAATTAAACCGGCTGGGTTTCAAAAAATGTCCTAAATGCGGTCACAAAATACTGCTTTTAGATGTACATTCTTTATGTTTATTGTTTAGGACCTTATCACCTCCAAGAGAACGGCTCCATTTGCCACTCTTTCAGCTCTGGTGGAGTGTAAGGATAAATTTAATTCTTAAAGGATTACTTTCTTCCTCTTTTTCTGAGGCCTTATCTGGAGCTTCCCCTAAGAAAACTAAAATGACCACTTCTTCAATACCTCAACAGTTTCTACTAAATTGTCTGGGAAATCAAAGAAAAGACCTCTTTCAGATCCGCCCGACTTATTGGATCCTAAAAAGAATATTATGAAATTGTCGGATCTGACTTCACACTCTGATCCAAAACATCTGACTAAGGAGCTATCGGATCCAACTTCACAATTGGAACTGAAGCTTAAGAGGCATAGGCATTTATTGAATCGGACTTCTCTGGATCTGACGCCAAAAATGTTGGATCTCATAGCTCATTCCACTCCTCTTCCAAGGACCAAATACTCTCCCTCAGTGGACCCTTTTCATCTGGGGCTCTTGTCATTTTTTTTGAGAGACCTAGGTCTCCTCCCTTGTATCCAGTCATTCTTCCAGGAGCCTTATGGGAGATGATGTGTTGAGGTTAGTGAGAAAGGTTCTCTCGGTGCAGAACATGTCAAGTGTTCTGTCTGCTCCTACCCATTTGGGGTCGGGATATCCGAGCTTCCACTACTCCACCTGTGCAAGCTCCTCCTCCAACTGCATACTTTGTCTTGGAAATACAAGATCTGAGTCATCTGGACCCATCTGCATCAGATCAGAGTATCTTTATCCTTGGATCCAGAGCTTATTCTTTGCTGTTTGGTTACATCAGATCCAGAGAATTCTCTGAGCTGGAGCTGCCTTGTTGGGTCCGGGTGTCACAGTCAACTCTAAAGTTCTCAGAGCCATCTCTGCACCTTGGGGCCTCGGCACAGGTTAATTTGGCTCAGAGTTCAGCCTTGGGGGTGGGGTTCTCCTTGGAGCAGGGAGGGACTTTGGTCCCGAGGCTTGTCCTTGCACATCTGAGGTCCTGTTCCTCTATGAGGGGTTCTGCCTTTGATGTCATGGGGAAAGCCTTGTCAGCATCCTCAACAAAGACTGTTCCTTTCCCATTTTTGATCCTCCGTCTACCTACAGACTTGCCATCTCTTTGCTTAGAGTCTCGTCTACCCTCTCCACAGGGACAGATGATATCAAAACTGCAGACTTCCCAGCAGGGTCTTTCTACCTCTTCTGATACCTTCCTGGAGTATCCCACTGAGTAGGTCCCTAAGAAGAGAATGAGCAAGAGGAGGCACTTACTCTCTGAAGGAGTCAGTCACAGAAGTACAGACTTTGATGAAGGTGAAGGCTCCTCTTGGTCACCTTCTGAAGGTGTCCAGTTTGGAGACATTCTTGAAATTCTTACAGAGGTGGCTGGAAGTTCAGCAGCCCTTCTGAGGAGGAGTCTATTCCTGGACACGTTTTGGTACCGGCCCATCTACATCCTGGGTGACTCTGCCTGCTGATGACCTCCTAGACTTGATCTGTCAGAGGGCATGGAACACCCTAGATGCCATTGAACCAACCCCCCCCCCGAGATGGGACAAAATTTTAACAGCATCAAAGAACAGACAAGTTTTGAACAAAACGGGTGCCTGTTGATGCCATGGTTGTTGTGGTGGCCCCTAAGAAGGAACTATCTGAAAAAGAGATCCACTGTCCATCCTCCAAACAAGGACTCTGTTGATGGATAGGTTTGGCAAGAATGTTTATGCTTCAGTGACTGTTACCTTACAGTCTCTGAACTGTGTAGCACATTTCACTAGGTTACAGAGAGACCTAGTTAAGGAATTCTCTGACACCCTTTCAGGACCCATTTCTGATGAGATGTGGGCATCTGTTACTTCTCAGCTGGCTACTCTGCAATCCGTTTCCAATTCTTCTAAGAGATTTAATTCCATATGCAGCCGAAGGAACCTCAAGAGCAGTGGGCTCAGGCTTTTCTATAAAGAGTCATGCCTGGATATGCTTATGTGATTTTATGGAGCCCTTCAAGTCTTCATTTGTCAGTGCCCCTTTTGACTGACTGTCTTTATTTGGTCCCAAAGTTAAGGACACTTTATCCAGGTGTGAAAAATACAGAAACCCTGTCTGCCATGGATTTATGTTTTTCAACGCCTCAAAGATTCTTCACCAGGAATCGATGAGGTACGGGGAAAAATGTTGTTCAAGAAGTCCCAGGGTCTTTTAAAGGACACACATGGAGGAAGTTCCCCCAGGAGCAGAGGGGAGAACTCCAGTGATAGATGCCACCCTCATGTCGGAGGTGGATTGCAAAACTGAGAGTTCAAATATTCCTTTTTGAACAAACCCTTCCAGTGCTCTTGAAAGGAGGCCTGATTGTCCTCTTCTGAAGGCAATTGGGGTTGATTTTCCCTGCACCAGAGAGCCTGGCTAGAGAAAACAACAGATTCATGGGTGCAGAGGATCATTTCCAGAGGTTATGTAATACCCCTTTCCCTTTCTCCTCTAATCTCAAGAAAAATCCCCAATGTTCCACCCAGTCAGAAGCAAACAGCTGCACTTCAAATACAAAAACTGCTAGAAAACATTATCCAAGAGGTCCCACCATACCAGACCAGATAGAATCTGAAGCTTACTCAAGATTCTTTTTAGTGACAAAGAAAACAGGGAACATGAGACCAGTCTTGGATTTCAGCAACTTGGAACAAATCAGTTTGAAGCACCAAGTTTCAGATGGTCACGGTTCACTCCATTTTCCCATTTCTGGGCAAGGACGACTGAATCTGCTTGATAGGTCACATCCTGACAGTCTGTCACATAAAGATGAACAGATGGTCCAGAAGGTATTTTGCTTTCAGCTGGGAGCCAGTCATTAGCAATTCAGAGTTCTGCCCTTTGTTCTCACCACAGCCCCCAGGGTGTTTACCAAATGTATGGCAGTAGTGACATCTCACTTGATACTGCAAGGAATTCCAGGTGTTTCCATATCCAGATGAATGGCTCATTACTGCCCTGACCAAGCATCAAGTAATAGGGGCAAGAAATCAGGTTCTTCAGACATGCTCTTATCTGGGGATAACCATAAAAAGTCTCACTTGGAACCTAGGCAAAAGTTGGAGTTTATAGGAGCATTCATCAGCACTAAGTCAATTATAGCTTCATTGCTTCCTCTAAGAATTTAGACCTTGAGAACACAGGTCAGGAAAATCATCTGTAGCACCAAAGTTTCTGCCCTTTTGGTTCTTCAGGCTCTAGGATGGATGGCAGCGGCAATAACTCTAGTACATTTAGCCAGGTTTTACATGAGGATTCTGCAATGGATGCTAGCTGCACAATGGTCAATACTTTACCAACGTATGTCAACCCTGAGACGTATTACACAGATTTGCACGAGAGATCTCCTGTGGTGGATACCATCAGAACAGCTCCTACAAGGCCATCCATTCATTCCCCCCTCAGCCCAAGGTCATAATGACCAGGACGCTTCCCGTTTCGGGGGGGGGGGGCATTATCTGGGGAAAACAGTCCAAGGCACTTGGTCCCCTGAAGAGGCCAATTTGCATATCAGTGCTGTAGAGATGAGAGTGGTGCATTTAGTGTTGTAGGCCTTTAAGTAAGCTCTCCACTTGGGGACAATTGCAATTCAAATAGACATCATGTCAGTAGTTTGATGCATCAACAAACAGGGAAGAATCAAATCTTACCCTTTGTGTCAAGATGCACTCAGTGTGGCAATAGGAGATCTCATCCAACCACTTTCTCATCGCAGCACACATTCCGGGGAAGTCCAGAGTTATAGCATAAAAGCTGAGCAGGTGCATTCTTTTACCTCACAAACCGCAGATAAAAACAACTCGATAAGCGCTTTCATCTTGTATCATATAAGACTTCCTCAGATAATTAAAACACATAATACTCCTTGTTTAAATCACCGTCCTCTTAACATTTCAGTTTGCCTCCGACCAATCAGGTGCGAGATGCTGTTCACATCATCTTCTATGCTTAACTCTGAATGTCACTGTAGTTACCATAAAGGGATAGATTTAATAGCAGTTATAAAACATAGTGATGTCTTTCACACATTTTTTTTCTTATTTACAATCCTTTTAGATTTGTGGACCTACCCTCATATTTATCTCTCTAAAGATTTTAGTTTTAAGACACTGGAAATGGAAACATCCTCATTCAGTCCCAGGTAGCTTGTTGGATTTAGCCGTAATTGCCAATATAGTTCTTTCTTTTCCAACCAGATCGCCCATGATCCACCCCTTTCATTCTTTTTAACCTGTTCCAAAATATCCCTGGTCAGAGGCCAACTGACACTTTAAGATGTATTATACAAGACGAAAGCACTTATTGAATTGTTTTTATCTGCCATTTAAAATTTTATATTAAAGCTTCTTTCCTGCTGCACATTTGTGGTCCTCTTCCTGGTGTACTAGTTTGTTGTGCTTTTGTTGAGGTTTGTCAAAATCCTGATAATTTCCAAGTAATGCTGAAGAGCAAAGTTATTCTCATTGTACATTTTGGCTCCCCTTCCTTTGGCCTTACTTAGTGCACCAACCATGGATTCTGGATCCGACTCCAGACTTCGGTCTCATCTAACAGGCATGATTAATACAGATGTACCAAACCTCAGGCTGACTGCCTGGCTTCTCAAATTTCATTAATAGCCAGACAACCTATGCTGTCCTCTCCAGTCTGTCAGATACTTTTATCTTCATGTAAACCATCAACACACAAACTCTACTCCAGTAAATGGAGAAGATTTGCTTACTGGACCCACAAGAATAACGTCTATCCATTTTCAGCCCCTTTGCGTAGTCTCCTTGAAATCTTAGCCATACTTTTTAAAGATGGAGCTAGCTCCTCCACAGTGAAGGTCCAGCTAGCAGTGATCTCAAAATGTTTTACACAGGATTTGAAGGTGTTTCTGTTCCCTCCTATAAACTATGCAAAACCTTTTTGTGAGGTACTCCTCTTCTAAGATCTCTTTTTAGAGACCCTACTCCCCCATGAGATCTTAATGTGGTTCTGCAGCATCTTACTCCACCCCCTTTGAACCAGCAGCTAAATGTGAACTGAAGTATCTCTTGGAAAACATTTTTTCTAGTAGCCATTACTTCTCCTAGAAGAATTTCAGAGATTCAGGCCTAGTCTTAGAAACCGCCTTATTTGATTTTTCCCAAAGCCAGAGTCACTTCGAAACCACTTTAGGAGAAAGGAAGGGTTAGTTTCTTAGAGTCTAATATTAATCAGTCTATCAATTAGCTGGTTTTCTTCCCCAGATTATCAACAAAGGTGAATACACATTGCATTTATTGAATGTCCACAGTAACTGGTCAGTTTTCCTGATACTTTCTTTTCTGTGCAGATAAAAGCACAGTTGTCTCTCTTTCTGACGTTAAACTAGTTGCCAGAATTGCTCTATCTAGATGGTTCATGTCTTATGTGTACAACAAATTCGGCATTACTTTATCAAAACCATTACAAGCTCATTGCACTAGAGCTATGGCTACTTTATCAGTCTTCCAATCTAGAGCTTCCATGGACAACATTTGTACTGCAGCTACTTGGGTTACTCTCCCCACACATTTGTTACTAATTGCAAACTGGTTATCGTCTCCAGGGGTAGAGCATCATTTGGTTCAGTGGCACTCAGGAATATCCTTCCTTGACTCCCCCCGGGGGATATAGGTAGCTGGGGACTCTGTCCAATTAAGTTCAGGACAGAATGAAAATTGACATAATCAGGTAAAGAAGTTATGTACTTGCCATAATGTTCCATCCGTGTTGTTTATTTTCATTCTTACTCACCTCCGCTACCACCAACCCCCTGTCCTGTAGTCTCAAGGAAGAGTGAGTGTTTTTCTGATTATACTACTTCCTTGGAACTTTGCTCCAGATATAGTCTCCTCTATCTGTAATTCAATACTTCTTTCTGCTGATATTAGCAAACAAGATCTGAGGTACTTGGGGTTGGTGCATTGTGGGTAAAGAAGTAGCTTGAGAGTTTTCTGGTTGCTACAAGCTTTTGCAACAGCCAAGTCTGATCTGAACCCATAAGTTGAGACAGAATGAAAGTAGACAACACAGATGGAATGTTATGGTGAGTATGTAACTTCTTTTTTTTTTTTTTTTTTTTTTTTGCTAATATTGACTAGAGGATTAACCTAGTGGCTGCCCAAATAGTTATTGGGATCAGACTTTTTTTCATCATCTTTAAGACATTTTTATTACCACATCAATAATTTTACTACAGTGCAGTTCTCATAATTACAAAATTACTCAGTCCCATCTTCCTGTCTTCCACTTAGACACACAACCCTAGTCCAAAACCAGCATTTACAAACATTAGAGCATGAAATGTCCTACACTTTTTTTTTCAAGTTTGTCCTGCTTTTTAATACTAATCAACAATCTTATCAAACCATTATCTATCCCTTCTCCTTCTCCTCATCAAACTATTTACAGAATACACACACCATTGTCCCTGTTGCTACATAGTGCATCAGTTATCTGTTAACATCCATTCATTTCCAGTCTGAGAATCTTGATGGTCCACCTAATTTTCTAAGTTTGCTATCCTCTGCCATGTCTGCCTATTCCTAACCATTGATTTGCCAACTTTGTCCATCTTTTCTCTAAACTCCACTCTTTCTGTATCATTTATAATCTCCAAATTCTCCTCTCATCGTGGTCCATGGTCCATTTTTTCCCCGAATGCCATAGTCATGGTGACAATTGCTTTAATATGGATTTGATATTTTATGCCTGCCTACCAGTTCAAAAGGAATAGTTCTCTTGTAATTTTAACCTCAACCTCTGTTAAGGCATCAAGAGTGTTTTCTATACTTTTCTGATGTGGCTGTAGTTCTGTACATTCCCTGAAAATATGATCCCACATATGGATGGATTGTTTGGCTATACTTAAACACAGTGCTTAAAATTAAGTCTGATGTCCATAAAGATTAAGGTGCCTGCAAAATCTCTTAACAGCCAAACCAAAGGGTAAAAATATCAGAGACAAAACCATTCAGTAAAAATTGCAAGAAAAACCCAGCTAGTCTAGAGGACATACATTTCTAATGCTCAAAACAGTCCAGTTATTCTGTGCTGATGAAGTCAATAAAAGGCCAAAACATGCATCTGCATAGCTAGTGGGGTTTGGCTTTATTGGCCTTACTGTTCCCATGGAGACTTAGTCATGGCCATCCGGAAGCCATGTGGCTGAAACACCATCTGTCCTTAAGGGGTGACTTGCATTTATCTCACGGGCGTCCATTTCAGGAGGTTTAAGGTATCACAGTGAAAACTTTAGCTTGGTGCTTTTTTTTTCTTGCAGGTTTTACTAAATATTGCCTGTGACACCTTTTTTACCCTTTGGTTTGGTTGCTTTTCAGAATGGGTCCTGTATAGGAGGACATCATCTGGAAGGAGTAAAATTTTTTTTGTGCTTACCGTACCAATCCTGTCCTGCTAGTGAAGATCCCATAACCACCATGCCAGAGGATTTAGCTATAGTGCAAACCGCAGATGGTGAGCATCTCTGCCTGGTTCCCATGATTATTGTAAAACTTTCCAAATGAGAGAGCCTATAATTTTTACATTAGCCTGGGCTAGAGAATATATAGATTCTGTGAGATGGGTCCATAAGTGTGAGGGCCAAAACGCCCTCATAATTTTATAGCAATACTCCCAATTGACCCTATTAAAGGTTTTCAAGGCATACAGTCTCCCCAATCAGTAACTAATTCTTACCATAGTCAGTATGAACCCTGTGTCAGTGGTTTCAGTGATGTTATCACATGTTTGCCGGCCCTTTGATCTGGATGTGTAATTCTTTTCAGGACTCTAGCCGTCCTCTTGGCCAAAACAGTCATAAAAACGTTATTGTCATGGTTCAGTACTGAGATTGATCTGAAAGCTGTTGGGTTAGAGGGACCTTTATCTCCTTTTTGGTTTCGCTACAATGGTCTGCCTCCATGATTTTGGGATGACCCCCCTCCCCTGAGAATCCTATGAAGCAGTTCTGCCCATATTCCCAGCAGCAGGTTCTCTGCCTCCTTCAACCTTTTATTGGGGTGCTGTCTGACCCTAGTGACTTCCCTTCCACCTGCATCTTCCATTGTAGTTTGAGGTACTGTCTCAGCTCTTAAATTGATTCTTCTTCTGCTCTCATTCTGTCACACTCTGATCTTCGTTATGCAGGGTTGCTAAATGTATCTGGAAAGCTTTTAATATCTCCATTGGTTTCCTTGCTATTCTACCTGCAGTGAGGTCCCTTATTTTGTGTGTATATGCGCTTGCTTTCTGGATTCTCAGTTGCTTAGCTGTTTGTTTGATAGCTCTGAGACTCTGATCAAAATATCTCTTGATGTAATCTTTCTGTATTCCTTCAGATTTGCTAAAAATCCCTCCAAATCGTTTTGCACTCTCCTTAATTGTTACCTCTTTTCTTCTGTTCCATCTTGCTCATTTCGTAATGTCTTAGCTTGTAGCCTGTCCCTGTACTGCTTTTTGCTATTCTCCATTCCCTTATTTTATTATCTTTAGCTTCCTTTACCAACTTTTTCTTTAAGGTGTTGCATTTACATTCAAAACCACCGACTCAGTTTCCAGTTAATGAAGTCTTGTTTGCCCATGAAGTGGCGCTTTAAATAAATATTTCTTCTCAGAAATGAAAAAAAGTAAAATTATTAGTGCTTTATCTGCAGTTCTGAGGGGGTGCTGTACCAGATATCTAGACAGTGGTGCTCAAGAGTTATGTAAAATCTATCTAAACCTGTCTGTGTCTTATGTCTGGTCGTGAAATACGTGAATTCCCTCCACCCCTTAGCATTCTACAGCTTCCTTTAGTCCATATACTTTGCAAAATATTGATAGATGTCAAGATTCTTTCATTAAAAACTCTTTCCTGCCTCCCCTCATAGTATCCTCTCTATGACCTATATTTTTAATGACGCAGACTGGAACATGCTTTGGTGGAAGGTGATTACTTCAAAAAGGATATTCCTTAATTCTTATAATGTCAGTAAGGATATTCCTTAATTCTTTTGTTTTTATCTTCGTGGTAGGTATAGGTTAGCTATGGTTATCCCCTTGCTTTGCCAGTGTCCTCTGATTTTAATATGCATCTCCCAGCAGGATCAATTTTTTTGTTCTTCAGTATCTATTCGTGCCCCTTTTCTAATCCAGTTAAGCACCCTTCTTTTCCTTTCTCCTGTATATTGTCATACAGCCAGAACCTCCCATCTTTTTCATAAGGTGTCTGTGCTCATTGAGATTCATATGACTCACTTGCAGCATAGCCACCCGTACTCCACTCTTTTTAGTTTACTCTGTTAATATTTTCCTTTGTAGAACTGGGCTAACTAGCCCATTAGTGCTCCAAGATAATACTGACAGCCTAGCCATAATCATCTTTTCTTTAAAAATAGGTCTGAACATCTTAACTTTAGTATTACTGTTAAGTTTTTTATATTATTATTATTGCCTTTCTATCTCCCTGCCATCTTAGTGGCCACTGTTCTCTCTAATCTCTTTTGCTTTTTCTGTTATAGTATAGACTTAAAATGTATGTCTGCTTGATGTAAACTTTACATCCTGCATTAAGTTATGAATATCTGTAAATTGATTCTGTGCAGTTCCCTTCCCTCCCTAACCACAACTAACATGCTGTCAACATAACTGTATACAACAGTTGTATCTTTTGTTTGCCTTCCATTAATAAGGGTAAAATTACCCTTGTAGGTGGAAAAGAGCCAGAAAAAATGTAGCATTTATTCAGTAACCCCCTTGCCTTGAGATGCTAGGCTTTGCTTCTCACTGCAGTTTGTACTAGCCCTGTTGGTCACGTCTCTGATACACCCCCTAATTGCATGCTATCTGCTGATTAGATAGCTGACTAAAAGCAAGTTGTTGTTTAGGGGCAAAATGTCAAATCTCCTAGCATACAAAGTCCTGACCTGGTCTTTTCCAATCCTATATGTAATAAGGAGAACATATATTCTGCCTCTTTGCCTCGGGCATCCAGTTAACTTTCAAAAGCCACCACCTCTTCAAAAAACTAGGCCTGTAGCATAAGGCAGTGGACATCATGGGGTTTGTACAGGTTGTCTGATATTACACAGAAATCACATTGTGAATTGCCATAAAAAGTAAAATAATCCAGTCAGCCCATGAAGAAATAGTGACCCAGCCTTTTTGTGAATTTGACATTTAAACACATTAACAAATTAACCCCTAACTACTTTAGGGTTTAGTTAACAAGGTATGTTAGTCATATCACATTAAGGAACTTTATATCACTTTGTCTATTCCAACAGATAGTCTAGATACTTTGAGTCATTGTTCTGCATTATGTCCACATCATCTCAGTTCCAAAGCAGCATTTTATCCTTTCTTATTATCTAATTGAAGATCGCTGTTCTTAGCGTGCTGCCCCCCCCCCCAAAGCCCCACCCATTAAGCTGGGTTTCTTCTCTAGTCTTTGGCCAACTTGGACAGCAGTCATTTCAGCATTCCTGTCTCTTGATTTTGGATTCCGGCATAAGACCATCTAGGACTAGATTCTCATCTCATTCTGCTTATCCTTCATATTCTTTTGAAACAAGATCAGTCTGGTTTTAAATAAGGTAGACTGACTTAAATAATAAAGGACTCTTAAGGATCTTATCAAGAGGATGCCAACAGTAAAGACAGGTCCTTACTAATTCTTAGTTTTGATGCTGAAAAAGCATTGTTATATGGTAGGGTAGAATGAGTGTATGTATTTTCTACATTAGAAAGGTTTTGTTTGCCATTAGATTTTTTTACTTAGAAAGATTTACAGTGGCTCATCAATGAGCATTAAGATTGGAGGTAAACTTTCATCCCTTTTATAGTTAGTATAGATAGTAATCATGGGAATCATGCCTCACTTTTGAGGTTTGTATTGTGTTTGGAACCATTTGCAGTTAGACTTACGACTTTGGGCCCAGCCAGGTTCAGTTTAAGAGGCTAAAAGAAAACCTTGCTTTATAATGAGACTTGGAGGTCCTGGAAATCCAGGTGGAGCCTCTAATGAAGAGGATCAGAATTTTCTGAGTCATCTCTATAGATACTAAGTTAACGGATCTAAGATGAATGCTCTGTTTATCAACTTTTTACATTCTAGTAGTGTTAGTTGTTAGTACCCCCTTTGTAGGAGGATCTAAGATCGCAAACTACTTGAGGATTCCCTGTCTGAAAGCCTTAAGCTTTCTGATGAGCAATCATCATAGATGTGTAAAAACAATTTTGCAACTTTGGGTAACATGTTAATAAATTTCCAGCAGCATATTCAGACAGTAGAGGTGTTTGTTCTTCCACAGGTATTCTATATCTCTCAGCCTCTCCAGTTACAACCCCCCCCCCCCCCGGGATAGAGCATCGATCCCACTGGACCCATTTTTAGTCTCAGTCTGAGTAAAACACAGTAGTTACTTCATGTTATATGGAGAGTCAATGACAAAATGCAATATACACATATAAACAAAGTGAATATCCTAGTTGGTTTGAGGGAATTGAGGGAATAAAGACCGCTAAATGACATTAGATACAGAGAGTGAGTGAAAAAAATATAAGATATTCATGCATTATGTATAGAGTGGAAGTAGAGTTTGCATGCTGAAAGAATCATAATAAAAAGTCTGAGCAAGGTATGTAGACAGAAGAATGGAATGAAGAGGTTAAGTTATATGACCAGAGAGATAGCAGTTAACATTTTCTTGAAATCTTGAATGTGCTTCTTATTAGAGATTCCCACGGTTTGTTACCAAGGACTGAGAAAGCATGGTCTGTGCAGTGAAGCCTAGTTTGGGTAGTTTGGAGAAGAGGACATTCGTGGTTAAGATGTCTAAGGTTGTATGTTTGTGCCTCTCTGAATAGTCGAGTCTGGAAACCAGTGGAGGGAAGGTGACATTCTTGATAAGTTTAAGTAGTTGAGAAGCAAGTAGAAAGTCAGCATGTTTCACAGGTAGCCATTTACCTTTTTCAAAGGTTTTGCAGAGGTGTTCATTTCTTGAGGAGAGAGTGATGAATTTGCGAATGGAATTTGAAATGGACTTGAATGGTGGATACATTTTTAGAAACTGCAGAAATTAGCAGGAGACAGTATTGTAGCTGAGACAGTGAGATAATTTTGCCTGTGGCATTTCTACAGGGCCTGAGCAGAAAATGGGAGATCCTATTAAGCGAGAGAGTTTTTTGTGTGTAGTTCAGGTTGGAGATGGAAATTTAGGAAGGAGTCAAACCATATCCCTGGGTATTTGAATGAAGTGACATTTTCAGAAGTGTTAACATGATTGAGGATTTTTAGAGGCCTGGAAACAGAGAAGTGAGCTTCTGTTTGGTGCCAAAATCCATTGTTTTTGTTTTGAAGGAGTTTAGTAGTGGTTTATCATTGCCCCATTGATTTAAGGGAATGAAAATCATCCTGAAGTTCAAGTTCAAGAGAGGAGAAAGAATAGTTGGGGTGGAAAAAGACCATGTCATCAGTATAAAGCAGGAGTAGATTGGGCAAGTCAAAAGTAAGTTTGTTAATGTAGGTAGAAAAGAGGTGAGGTGCCAGAATACATCTTTGAGCAACACATTTCTGGAGAGGGACTGATGTAGATGTCGATAATTGAAGTTAACTGAGACGTGGTGGTTAGACTTTTGAACCAGGGCAGTGTGTCGTCATCAGTTCCCATTTCAGTTAGGTGGTCTAGGAGAACTGAGTGACCAGTTCAAAGGCTCTTGTGAGGTCAATAAAAATTGCTTCAGTAATTCGGTCTTTGTCTATCGCAAGAATAATGTTGTCACTGAGTGTCCAGATAGCTGTGGATGTACTGCAACTAGACCAAACGCCACACTGTTTTTGAGAGAGAAGGTGATATTGGTTAATGTACTGAGTAAGTTGCAAATAAAGTAACTTTTCAAGAATCTTCAAGGGTAGGGAGAATAGAAATGGGCCAAAAATCTGATGGAGTGGAGGAATGGAGTTTCTTAGGGTATGGTTTCCAGTGGTGTTATTTATTCTCCAGCTAATATTTTGTACATCCTGATGTAGTGGGGGAAAGATGCCAAACTAGTGTTAATAAATAAATAAAAAAACAGCATATAGTGAGCCTAATTGCATAATTGGGGGATGGTGCATCAATAATTTAATTAAAGAGTTTGTATAAAAATGGGTGGTGTGTTATGTAAATTGTATTCCAGGAGAAGGCGAAGGCCGAGGTACCAGAATTAAAAAATTCAACTTGCAGCAGTTGGTGTTCTTCATTTGTATACTTTTTATCTCTACTTGATTTGTGAAGGAGTGGAAGAATTGTGTTTTTTTGACAATATGTCGGTGGACACCATCTCTGTCACCCAGGTGGGTGCACCATCTGTACAGCCTGTGAATTTGGCATCCCTATGGAAAGAGAGGGAGGAGAAAATGGCTAATAATGACCCTTGGGAGAGTTCAAGCATTGATTTTTCTGAGAGGTATGTGGAGTTGGAAAGAGCTTTAATTAAAGAGGTTACAACATTCTACGATTTAAAACTGCTAGAGAAATATATCAAGACGAGCGTTACTCCAAGGGGTTTGAGAGTTGAACGTTTACCAGCCTTTGAATTTTCTGATGATGAATTGGATCTATCTGCTGAATGGAAGGACATTTCACTAAAATGCACTTTGGGCTGGTTAGGAGTGTTGGTCAAGAGAAACGAAAGAACATTAAACAAGACTCGTTCTTCCATCCTGCTTCTGCAGGATAAGCTGATTGAAGAAAGTTCTGTGACTGTATTCAACAAAAATATGGTAGAAATCAAAAATAGAGTATCCAAGATAGAAGCGGAGGTGGTTTCCCGCAAAAAGAGAAAATATCTTCGTGACATTAAAGACCATGAAACAGGTAAGCTGTTTTCATGGCTATACAGCTTTAAGAGGAAGCATGGCGCTTCCCGTGATGTCACCAGGGGGCCGAGATCCATCGGTGGTGGTGAAACCTCAGCGTCTTCGGCGGATGAATCGAGTAGCAGAAAGAGCGTGTCCTTTGAGAGTTTAAACACGGAACAAGAAGCCGGTATGGGAGCGAATAGTGCAGCAAGCGATACAGACCAAACAGCGGTGCAGCAAAAGGGAAGAGGGCGTCGTTTTCAAACCAAGGGAAGGAGGAGGTGATAGCGCATCAAGTCTTAACAAGCAGGGAAATGACTTTATAGAGACTATTTCTTCCATGGAGGAAGGGTTACATCAGGTTCATATGCAGGTTCCAGTGTTGGAAGAAAGCAGTTATTTTTTGGATAAAGTGGTTTCCTCACAGGACTTTGCATCAGTGTTTGATGATGTTGTGGACATTTCTGAAGGTGAGAATTACAATATAGTAAATATCTCAGATTTATGTATCACTGAGAGTGCCAAACAAGTTTTATTTAAAGGCACCAAGTTTGTACCTGTTTGTTTCCCTTCCTTAGCTGATTTGTCTTTGGAAATTAAGCAATTTTGTAGAAAACTGTATTTGAAGGAATTTTTTGGAGTTCAAACTTCGTTTGATAATAGACACAATGATGGTTCTAACAAAAATGTTCCATTGACTGTTAATTTAAATAATGGTGGGGAAAATGTAGTGAACTTAGAACCTTTTGATGAGTCTTTGTTGAACCTAACATTGCATGAAAATGATTTGGTGGATATTTATGAACATGATGATGTGTGTGATGTTGGGGGGGGTTTTGCCTTTAACACTGGTTATGGAAAACTAACAGTTCCCAATTTACCTTGCAAAAGTGAATTTATGCCACCTAGAAAGAACATGGTTATCAATGTCTTTGAGAAAACATTATTAAGATCTTTAGATGAAGAATATGTAAAATTTTGTGGTAAAAAGAGAAATTATAACTTGAGGAGAGATGAATGGAAAGCTTTATGTGGTTTAAAGGACATGAATAAGAAGTACGTATTCACTCAAGCAGACAAGGGAGGGAACTGGGTGGTTCTTTCTAGGGACAAATACAATTCCATGGCTCTGGAGCTATTAATGGACTCCAATACTTATTTGGAGTTACCCTTAAATCCAATGAAAGAATATAATATATTATTATTGGAATTATTGGAAAGGGGTGAAAGGCTCGGCTTTTTATCTTCTGGGGATGTTAGAAAGTTACATATCAAGAATCCCAGAGTGGCTAGATTCTTTACTATCCCAAAAATACACAAAAACATCAGGAATCCACCCGGACGCCCCATAGTTTCGGGGAAGGGAAGTTACTTACAGAATGTAGGTATATTTTTGGATTCCTTGCTAAAGGGTCACTTAGAGAGGGTACAATCTCATGTCAAAAACAGTGATGAGGTGTGTTTTAAGGTCAGTAATATAGCATGGGACAAAGATTTCTACTGGGCGAGTGTAGACGTTAAATCTTTATACACCAGCATCAACAGGTTCCATGGTTTAAAAGCAGTGGAAAAAATGTTAGGGGACGGACCTAGAACATTCTTTATCATTAGTTTGTTGGACTTCTGTCTCACGCACAATTGCTTCGAGTTTGAGGGCAAGCATTTTTTGCAAAAAGAGGGTACAGCAATGGGGGCGGCATTTGCGCCCTCATATGCTATTTTATTTATGGCCCATTTTGAGAACAGTTATATTTATCCCTCTCTCTTTTATAGAAGCAAGGTTGTTAAATATGTGAGGTTTATTGATGACCTCCTATTTTTGTGCAGGGGTGTACCCGAGGAATTTGGCAACTTTGTTTCGGAAATGAAGCAAAACAATTGGGGTTTGGATTTCACTTGCATCATAGGGGGCAGAAGTATCCATTACTTGGATGTAGAAATTTATGTGTGCCATGGTGATAAAATTCAGTACAAACCTTATTATAAGAAGACTGCAGCTGAAAATTTTCTTCACGCCTCCAGCATGCATAGTGATTCTTTGATAAGCTCTTTACCATTAGGTGAGTTCAAGAGAATAGGTAGGCACATTTCAGAGAAAAATTTGATTCCTGAAGAGTTTAATAAGGTGGAAGGAAAGTTGGTAGAGAGAGGATACTCTGTTATGAGTGTCAAGAAAGCTAGAAGGAGGGTGGAGAATGAGTTAGGTCTCATAAAAAGGTCCGGTAATAGGGTTAGATTTCGAGGCCTAGGGCACTCTGGGATTTTTGGAACTGACGTAGAAAATCATGGTGGTATGAAGGATTCAAATAAAAAAATATTTTTTGTAACCAGATTTTCCCATTTTTCTAAAATATTGAAGGAATTAGTGGATAGATTTTGGCCCATTATTTATGAAGATGAGAGAATAGGAAAACTTTTTCCGTCAAGGGTGACCTTTTCTTATAAGAGATATTTTAATCTCAGGGAAATCTTGAATTTCAGAAAAAATGATAGATTGGGTGAAGATGATAGAAAAGGAACATTCAGGTGCGGAAAATGCAAGGTGTGTAAGTGGGTCAGGAACTTGGGTGGTTTTAAAATCAATGGGATCAGATACAATGCCACTGAATTTTATGATTGCAATTCAACAGGGGTTGTGTATATCATAGGATGTGGCTGTGAGAAACAAATTTGGTACATAGGGCAAACTACCAGGAGGGTCAAATTAAGGATTTTGGAACACCTAGGAGATATAAGGCACAGGAGATTAGAGAGTCCAGTAGGAAAACATTTTTTTGATAATCATGGGGGGGTTCCAGATGGGTTTGTATTCAGTGTTTTGGGCAGACCCAATGCATATGGTAATGAAGCTATTTTCCGGGATAAATTACTTTTGATGGAATCAAGGTTCATTCTCAATTTAAAAACATTGTTTCCTAATGGAATGAATATGGAGGTGTAATGTATTTTCCACATATTTCCCAAAATTAAGGAAAAGGAACTGCATGCAAGGGTCAAATTAAATTAATAACATGTATTTTCTTATATTAATATTTATATTTATGTATATATTATTTAGAATTGTGTTCATGAATTGAGTGTTATTTATTCTCCAGCTAATATTTTGTACATCCTGATGTAGTGGGGGAAAGATGCCAAACTAGTGTTAATAAATAAATAAAAAAACAGCATATAGTGAGCCTAATTGCATAATTGGGGGATGGTGCATCAATAATTTAATTAAAGAGTTTGTATAAAAATGGGTGGTGTGTTATGTAAATTGTATTCCAGGAGAAGGTGAAGGCCGAGGTACCAGAATTAAAAAATTCAACTTGCAGCAGTTGGTGTTCTTCATTTGTATACTTTTTATCTCTGCTTGATTTGTGAAGGAGTGGAAGAATTGTGTTTTTTTTTAAGTTGCAAATAAAGTAACTTTTCAAGAATCTTCAAGGGTAGGGAGAATAGAAATGGGCCAAAAATCTGATGGAGTGGAGGAATGGAGTTTCTTAGGGTATGGTTTCCAGTGGTGGTCTTCCAGATATTAGGCATAATAACTGTAATACACAGGTTGTAGTTGTGATTCAACAGGATTATGATGCCTCTACAATGTTAAGTAAACCATGGATGAAGGTTGTCTGTACAGGGGAGGCTGTCAAGTTTGCTCTGTTCAAGCAGAGGGTAGGTGTCCTTCAGTATGATAATTTTTATACATTACTAAGTAGACAAGTAGCAAAATTATATGATCTCAACATAAGCACCTGGTTTCATAGAAATGGAAAAATCTTGCCCTTCCTAAGGATTTTACTGGATTAGTGTCCCAGATATGGAATTATATTTTAGGAGGTTGAGTTTAAGATCTTTTATGACTTAAACTGGAATGACCATGTGACAGGTTGGATGAGACTAATATTGGCACCAGAAGGAGGATTACAGGGGCTATACAAACAGATCTTACTTGACCCTGGGGAAAAGTTCCAAATGACTTGGGAGTGATCAGTTCTGTTACTGAGGTAAGAGTCTGGAACAAGGCTGTGTAAAATAGGCTCTTTGGGACATTGAACTCAAGCATATTAGATTGACAGTTCAGTGGAGTTTATGGTGGAAAGAGAGTGAAGAGAGTCTTTCCTCGAATAATGTTTAGGGTGGGCACTGGCTTGCGAAAGTGTAAAACCTTTGGGGATAAATTAGGACTCCAGGCACAAGACAAAATATTTTATGATGGACTGGCAGTAGAGACTTGTTAACTGAAGCTGAGGAATGCTAGTCTGGTAACTGGCCTGCTCTGTCATTAAATTCATACTTAAAAACAAGGGAGAAAATCAGAGTCCTCAGCATTGCATTCCTAGAATTTGCAGAAAACTAGTGATTCAACTCTTGATGGAATCCACAAAGTTAAAAAGGGTATGGGGATGACACATGGGCTCCCCATCTCTGAAGATAAATGGCATCACATTACCTTGTGTAGTAAATATGCCACTGTTAGGTCAGGTGTCCTTTAAATGTACAAAAATACAGTATTCTCTTTGCATAAGTCTGGAATTGCAGCCATATTAAAGCAAGCTTCACAGTTTGCATAGAGGTTTCTCTGAATGCACTTTCATTCAGTGAAAGTAACCTTCAGTCAAGAATACTGATAAGAAAGAAGGTGCTATACATTTGAGGACAAACACATTTGCTTGTATGCTACAAGACTTGGAAACCAAGGCTAAAGAGGCATGTAGAAACTTACAGGGTTTTGGTATTATTAGGAAATACTTCATAGTTAGTATTTCACAGTTAAGTTGGTTTGCTTAGACTAATATGCAAAAAGTCACGGCAGTGCAGTCTTCAGAAAGCAGTACATAATTTTGGCTATGAGTGCAGACGTCGGGTCAAAAATCCAGCATTTCAGAACATTTTTTTATACTATTCAGGAGGAAAAATATAAATGTAGAGTACTGTTTCAGTTTATCAGCACTGTTATTGGAAACAGTATTCTTATATTAACATTTACCTTCACTGTACATAATAAAGCATTTTAATTGAACTACAGTGTGTGCAGACTGTATGGGCCAAATCTTATTGTAATTCTCAGACTAATGGAGAAACTGGCAGTTGTTCAGCACAGATCTGGGTAATAACAGACATTCGTTCCAGTCTCATTCAAGTTTCTTCCAGTTGTTTCTACCTCATTCCAGTATTCTACAATCATATCTGTTCTTTCAATGGCAAGCCACCAATGATGGAGGTGGGGAACAAATAGTTAAAGTCCCACAATTCCATAGCAACCTTATTAGCAGTCAGACTACATATATTTTGCAGAACAGACTACAGAGCACCAGTGTTAATTCAAAACACGACTTCATGAAAAGCCTCAAAACATGACTTCACGAAAAGCCTCAAAGGACTTCAACAGATAAGCAATATTTTAGAAAATCTAAAAACTTCAGCAGTGTTCCTTCAGAAAATAGTCTTAAACTTCATACTCTCCAAGATACCAGTGTAATGGACATTATTCAGTTAACAGCAACGTACTTCACCATCTCCAAAGCAGACGACAGACTTTCAAGTTTCCAGTGTGACATCACAAAGCCAAGAAATAAAAAAAAGTTCAAGTTACTAGATGCCAGACCACCTTCTCAAACAACTTCAGCATGCATTTTCTAGCTATGTCAGACAGAAATCTTAGAAAAGATTAAATACATCCGTAAGGGTAAAGTGTATAATTATGTCACACAGTACTTCAACAGTAAAGACACCAGTGAATGTGTGGTTTAAAGTTAAAAATTGGGTAAAACCGTCTAAAAAACTGTGTCCCAGAAATGTTTGTTTAAATTTCAAGGTTATTAGTTCAGGAATGTTAAATCTCTCTAGACATAAGAGTTAAATAATAGAAGCACACTGCAACAAGACACACTGACTCGTAATTCACAGAATGAGCATGCTTCTTTTAGTGTGGTTTCAGACTTTAACACAAATTCTTGTTTACAGTTTTCAGAAATCCATGTAAATGCTACAACATATGTAATTCAGAATGCAAAATTAAGTTGCAGTATTGCAGATACAGACGTAAACATAGCGTATGTAACATGCAGAAACAAACATTTGTAATGTCTGAAGTTGATGTTATTTCAAATACAGATGTTCAGATTGTGATAAATTGTAGTTTCGTGTTTTCAGAAGCCAGTGCAATATTTGCACTGGAGAGATGAGGGGTCAGAGTGCAGATTTTGATCAGTTTCATAAAGTAAACACCAGAAGAAATGTTGTACAGACTTCGGGGCAAAATAATGGAGAAGCGCATTCCATATCTCAAGTCAGTGTTGTTGCTAGTTCTAAAAAAGGATTTTCAGCTGATGTATAAAGGGTGTGGCAGCCCAGCACCAAACCAGATTATGTATCTGTCATTGTTTGAGGTTAAAAGAAATGACAATATTTCATTGTATACAGAAAAGAAATTTTGGAATAATGTAATGATTAATATAGACATATCAGTTTCAGTTACAAGTAAACCTCTACCAGAAAACACAAGTTTAAAGGGTCAAAGATTCTCAATGTAACAGTTCTGTACTACATATGAACATTTCATTAGAGTTGCATGTTTTAGACTTTAGTAACAGAGTTTATGGAAGAATAAAAATGCTGTAGAATGTACAGTAATGCACAGAGATGACTGTTATAAGAATCTATATGCAGTAGATTGTGCAGATGTGCAGAATTTGAAGAACTGGTTATGACATGAACAATACAGATTTATGTGTTAAAGATAAATTCCAGTTCAGCTGACCCAGCTGAAGTGCAATGAGTTAAATTTACCACAGTTTTTATCTTTTATCTTTTTTCAGAAAGACATAACTAGGAGTGGCCAGTAAGGGGGAAAAAAAAAGATAGCAGTATGCATTTACCATTCTGGAAGCATTTATTGTGTAGAGTATCCCAGAAATCATAGTCAAACTAATTCACAGAATAAGGATTTACAGTTACGGATCTGACATTATGACTTTTGAATTTATAATAGTAATTTGTTGCAATACATAAATATTTTGATACAGAGACAAAAAAATTCATGGATATAAAATGACATTTTGCTAGTTTACAGAATGTAAAATTTAGTCATTGCTACATTTTAGAAGTGACAGTACAGTCAGAAGTTCAGATCCCATGCAAGAAAAGAGTGCATCATAAATGTTGTGAATCTTTAAAGCCACCGGTTCAGCTCTCATGTTATGCCTGTATAAAGGGCAGAAAAGTAAAGTTCCAGAATCAAATCAGTTCAGCACTAGTAATAAATGTATACATGTAAACAGTTCAAGAGTGAATATATATTTCATGCAGAAATTACAGTTTACCAAGCACACCAGAAGCACAGATTTGCATAACTGAGTTATCAGATTACAGGCCAGCTCAGTGAAATTAATTAAAGACAGCATTGTGTGCCCTAAAACAGTATGGTAAAGAGCAATCTAACATTATTAGTGACTGTTTTACGCAGTAACCATTCTGTTTATCCAGGAAAATTGTAGACAGCAATGATAAATCCTTGCAACATTCAGTAGTACTGAAAAAATTAAATGTCAGCTACAGGAATGTCTGTTAAGACAGTGGGTGGAGACTTGCACACTGAAGAGTAAATAAAGTCCTGAGGGTCGCAGAGTAAATGTAAAATGTTCAAGAGTTAAGATTAATTTATAAGCGTACAGAAATGCAGAAAAAGTTAAAATGTTAATACAATGTCAGATTACTACTTTAGTTTCATTTGAGGTTGTGTAAGGGAAATGATGCCGATGAGGTCTCGTTTGATTTAATAATGAAGTTGCACCCTTTCCATTTCACTGTAGCACATTATCAGTTTAGTTACAGACTTGCAAAGATGTATTTGCTAGCAACATTGGTTTAGTTCACTGTAGTACGTTATCAGTTTACTTTATAGACTTAGAATAATTTATTAGCAGCATATGTTTATTTCATGCAGAAAAATGTAAATAAAGTCAGGGCAACAAGCAATGCTGTCTGTTTATAATTGATAAAGCTGCAGATGTTATTTTAAGGACCTGATGCTGCTTTAGTGGTTTACATGTATTGCTCTAGGTTGATTTTACAGTTTGATTTTAAATGGTCAAGAAAAATGTTGCCATCAGTCATTCATCCTTGCACAAGAAATAGGCCTTCCAAACCTTTCATTTCCTAAGTGTATCCAGCGTTTCAAGGACCCCAGGGAGGCCCTTCCATTACCCCAGTAGTGACTGGAACAATGCAGTCAGCCCTAAACTTGGCAAAAGCTGAGGTGTACATTTCAAGTACAGCAAATGTGCATTTTTTGATGTTAGTGTAAAAGTGTTTCAGGTATCAAAACAAAAGTATTCTTAAAAGTTAAAATGTATACACAACAGATGTGCATTTATGCAGATTATAGCTATAGCAACAGTACTAGTTTTCAGTTTATGCTTTTATCTGTGTTCAGGTAATACTGACAGAAAAAAAGGTGCTCCTTAACTAATTCTTTAATCTCAAGAATATAACATTACCGTTTTTTCTGTAACACTGGCAAAAAAGGTATTATTTTAGTGATGTTTAGTTAGTTTCCAGAATATAACATTTATACACAACTATTGTAGATGTTCAGTGTAAATGTGTCACTTTAATGCAATTTCAGTAAAGGTTTTGAACATGTCATTCATACTCAGTTATGCCTTCAGTATAATACATTTTAGTCAAATTTCAGGATATAACATTCATACTCTGTTATACATTTCTAACAGCATTACTTCACATCATTCAGTCATTTGTTTAAAGGGTAGAGTAACAGAATTAACAGGCTTATTACATCATACATTTCTAACAGCATTACTGCATCACACTTCACACTGTTCAGTCATTCATTTTAAGGGTAAAGTGACATAATTATTTCTAACAGGCTTATTAAGGTTATTACTTATTTTGTAGATAACTTATTTAGTATACTCAAGGCATAACAGGTAAGGCTTAATTTGTTAATTAATTTACAGAGTACGATGCACCTTAAATCCCATGTTCTTTGGCTGACAGTGCCTGCACAAATACTTTTTTGTACCAGCAAAATTCAGGTTGTTTTCTGATCTTCAGATTGCTGGAGGTGAGAAGAGACTTTAGTTGTGGCCTTTTGTAATGTGTACTGGACTGGCTAATTTTTGGGAAGGGGTGCAAATTCTGATAGATGAGCTGTGGCCAAATAGAATGATGATAGAAGTGACTTTAATCTAGAGCTCTCTGTTTAGCTTTTACAGCAGTCCAATCAGATGTGTCAGTCTGCTTAACTTAATCTTTGTGGTAGTCAAGAAATGTAGACTAGACATTAGAGGAGTGGGATTCTCCTTATTATTAACCAAATGTATTAGTCTTATGAATGCACTTTATTTACAAGAAATCAGATCCATTTATGGGAAGACCAGGAAGAAGGATAGTTCAAATAGTCCCTGCCAAACTCCACATCTTCCTACCTACCAGTTAAGGGTAAAAGAGGACATAGTTAGTAGGGCAGGGCATTGGAAAATACAAAATTTAAGGTGGTTGTTTTGAGAGGCAACATTATTCCAAGGCCACGGTGAACTGATGGTTTGCATTTTGTCTTTATTTCTCGTTTTTTTTTTCTTTATCTGTTTCTTGGAGATTGTTATCCAGTGGAGAAAACTTACTTGTATACGATTTTCCAGTAGATAAATCAGCAGGCAGCTATGTTTTCATGTTGTGAATTACTACTGTGGAATAATATGTTGAAGTAATACCTACACTTAGTAAATTCTGGTGCAAGAACATCCCACCTATAATGGGGTAATGATTTGTTATAGTAGGATGTAAGCAGGAGACAGACGGAGAATAGCCTCGTGAGTTTGTCACTGAAACTGTGCTATTTTTCTAGTATTTTCTTAAACATTTGAAAATAAAGTTTAAAAAAAAGAATGGCTGTGTTGGAGTGTTATTTCAGTCACAACACTGCGCCTTTTAGAATTTATAGTATAAGAAGCTCCATCGCTATGTAGTAGCTGTGCAACTCTTCCTGTCCAGTTCTAGACAGTTTTGTCACAAATTGTGTTGTAACAGTATTTTTTTCTGGATCCATTTCAATACCATAAAACTGGAGGTTCCATGCAAAGTAGATTAAAAGCTACTCTTGTATGTTAATATGCATACACACACACACACACAATCACACTCACACAATCTCACGCACACAATCACACTCACGCACACAATCACTCACGCACACAATCACTCACGCACACAATCACTCACGCACACTCACGCACACTCACGCACACAATCACTCACGCACACTCACGCACACTCACGCACACACAACCGAGAAGCAGAACTTTTAAGATTGTTCATCTTGTAATGAATTGTAGGTTCTCCATACGTGTATCCATTTTTAACTGGCTAATGTTTTGTCTGGCTATTTCTTTAATATTTATTAACTAGTTATGTTTCAAAATGCAAAAGAGGGCAACAGGAATACAAAGTATGCATCAAACTTGTGAGCAGCATAAAACTGTAAAAGTCTTGAGAATCTTGATAAAAATATTTGTCACTGAGGTCTATGTGGTCTTTTGCTCAGAAGATAATTTCTTTCTTTGCAAGCATTTAAAGTTTTGAGAGAAATTAAGCAAATGGTGTATAGAAATCTTGTTTATACAAATCCACAATGTTTTGATACAATACTTTGAGTTGTTTTATGACTTGCTTCATTAATTATAGTGCCAGAGACAGATCTAATGCTGTGTTTTAAAGAACCAAAAATTAAATGGGCCCATCCAAAGTTATTATAAGAGAATAATCTGTCAGTCATATAGAAAATCCTATGTAGAGTTTGCTTGCTTCAGGAGGGAGGGTTTCTGCCTGTGATGAGGAAAACATCTGCATTGATGGGATGGTGCCATAAACACAGGGCAGATTGCCTTTAGACTGCAGTATGTGATGTCACAAGCACCACCCAGTTAGGGCAAACCAGAAGTCCCTCTGGCGTTGCAGGACCATTGTGTGTTATGCTTCATGTTGCTGTGCTCCACTGCCCCCACCCCCCCCACCCCTTCCTAACCTGCCATTAGTACATTCCCAGCCCTGGAAATAGTACTGGCCCACTTAATGTAAAATGGTGCATCAGAGCAGCAGATGGTCAGCTGGGGGTGTGGGAGGATCTTATGTAGAGTGAGCAGAGTGGATGAGAGGTGTGGACTCCAACTCTTAGCTGAGATATACAAGTATCCTGTTTTTTTTCGATTATTTATACAGTTTATTGTTTCTAGAAATTTATATATAGCACTTTTGTTGTAATCTGCACAGGTAACGGATTTATTTGCTGTTAAAGCATTCTGCATCTTTACAAATCTTTATCTGTTTAAAAACTTTCATTTTGTGGCTTTCTCTAGTGCTTTGTAGGCTAATAGCTTTAGTGTCTCCACCCACCCTCCCTGTTGGTGTTTTGTGTTATACTTGGTGGCTTTGCAGTTGCCAGCCCCTACTGTAAATCTGATCTGGTGCACTTCTCCCAGTCTTGTGTCATTAGCTCATTCCACCTAATACAGAGAGACCACTTGATAAGGCCTTCTGTTTCTCCTTTTTCCCTTTCAAAAAAAAAAAAAAAATTTTTGCCTGAATTTCCTTATGTTCTGACTGTGCTTCTCAAACATTTGGGAAATCTAGAGTATATTTTAGAGCATTTATTATAACTGTAATTGCCTTAATATTGCTACAACTCAAGTACTCTAGGTTGCACTGCATCTGAAGGATTTGTGTGTTTTACCTGCTTTTCTGTATATAGAGACTTCTCTGTATATGCAGACTAGCTACTTATTCTGCTGTATTACTGTCACTTAAATCATTTTTCAATTGTGCACTTGCCTTGCTTCATTTAAAAAGTTTTAAATTGCTTATTTTGTAGAGATTTAATTGCATTTACTGTTTCGGGCTACACACTCAAGTGTGTTAGACATTTCTGTGTTTATTTTCTGTATTATTGCATTGTTTAGCCTGTTTCAACAAAAAAAATATATATATACTGTCTTGTTTGCTCGTTTCCCACCTTTTCTAGCCAGTCCATATCCTAGGCCTTGCTTGTCTCGGGACTTTATTTTCTGTGCTCAGAGCTATCCAGACCTTGCTGTGGCAGAAGGAAGTCCTACTGCCTACCAGTGGGACTGGTGAGCATTGTACTGCCTATCTAACGCTAGAGGAGTGGTTTCCAGCTCTGAAATTGTAATTTTATTAGCCTTTTTGGGCTGATTTCTATCCCTTTCAACTTTCTGGCTTAAAAACGCGTGTTTCCACATCGTGCAGCACTACGAGGCTACAGTTAAACTATTCCAGGTGCCAGAAAATCTGCTCTTCAAATTTTCCTGTAAAACTAGCTGGTTTCTCAGTAGTGGCACTAAAATCTGAACCCCTGTGACTAGCACTTGCTCTAGAACCTGCTGTAAAGCACTAGGAAGCTTGAACCTGATATAAGCACTCAGCTCTCCTTGTCAATAAGGAGAACTTAATCATAGGCACTAAACAGCCTACAATTGCAAAGTACCTTACAAAGGTAAAGGAAAACGGCTCTTAAACCTTACAAAAAAGCACCTAAGCAGGCATGTCCAAGGGTCAGCTTCCGGTGGTTTCTCCTGTCCACCTGGTGAATCTGGGCATACTGGGGCAATGCGGCAACTGCCTCATGTACACAGATAATCCTCTCCTCCTATCACTCAACACTACAACCTGCGAGAGATGCACTTACATAGCCAAACTGGAAGCGAAGCTCTCTCCGGTCAAGACTGTGCTAGACAGTCCAGAGGAGAAGGCTAACACCGGCATTACACCTCTAGCAACTCATAGCCCTTCAAAACCCACACAATCAACTCCCACACATAGCAACACTAAACCCACATATGCGGAGGCCCTTAATATTAACCTCTCCAAGCAACAAGGACCTCCAAAGCCAAAACGCAAACAAACACCAGTCACAACCAAAGTGACACATAGCTCACAACACCAGTGTGCCACCCAACAACAGCCCCTAAGGCAAGTCAATGTACCCAACACTTTAGTCATAGGTGACTCTATAGTCAGGCACACTGATGTCCCACTCACCAGGCTGAACAAGGAGAAAATTACAGTCAGCTGCCTGTCGGGTGCCAGGATCTTCCTCATAACGCATGCACTCAAGTCACTCCACAACAAGTACAAATACGACTCTGTCATTGTCCATGCTGGAGAAATGACTTGAGGCGTACCTCCCTGGACTACATGAAAAGAGACATGGAAGAGTTTTATTTTATTTTTTATTTTATTTATTTTACATTTGTTAACTGGGCTAGTCCAACTGGATACATGTCCACTTTCAGTGGAGGCCCGGGGAGAAAAGCTCCGCTAACTACTACTTAACAAGTTTAGAATATACAAAATTATACAATAAAATGAAAACATTTGCTTTAAACCTCTTACAGGATGTATAGACATTTGAGTACAATATGAGGCTTAGCAGGTGAATAAGTTTAGATACTTTACTTGGTTACAGTATTACTACATTATACATAAGTAGGAAAATTTAGAATTATGTCTATTTATAGAGGGAGGGACAGAAACATTTAAGAAGAGGAAGGTGTAGTATGCTAGAGTTAGGAAGAAGAGGAGAGAAATATAGATTTATGTTTATTTATAGAGGGAGGGGCAGAAACATTTAAGAAGTGGAAAGTGTAGTATGCTAGAATTAGGAAGAAGAGGAGAGGGAGGTCAGAAGAAAGGAAGGAGCAAAAAAAGAGGAAGAAAATGGTTAGCTAGGGTTATTGCAAGAGCATAGCCAGTGGTTGGTTAGGAAGAGTTTTAGTTTGGTTTTAAATAGTGGAATTGTAGTCAGGAATGTGAGGTCTGGAGGAAGTTGATTCCATATTTTGCCAACTGAGTTGGAAAATGTGGAGTCACCTGCTACATTATTTGACAGAGAAGTTTGAATCAGTATTTTGTTAAAGGAGCGAAGGTTCTTCATATTGTTATAGGGTTTTATGAGGGTGGAGAGCATTGGTGTGTTCTCAAGGTGATGAAGGGCTTTGTGGGCAATTGTAAGTTGATAGTATTGTATAAGGTGGGGTAGTTCAGCCACCCAAGTTTTGTGAGATTCAAACAGTGGTGAGTTCTATATGGAGAGGCAGTAGCAAATCTGGCAATGTTGTTGTATGATGTGGCTAGTTTATTGAGATTATGCTTAGACAGATTAGTGTAAATGGCGGAGGCATATAATAGGGTAGAGATTAAGTGGGTTCTAGCTATAGTAGTTCTGGCTTCAGGAGTCAAGAAAGAGTTGATTCTGTAGAGAGAACCTAGTTTTCTATTAGTTGTTTTTATTGTGGAGTTGATATGAAAGTCATATTTTAGTTGGTTGTCAATAGTAATACCCAAGAGTTTGGTCTGGAGCGATAAGGGTGCCATTATTAGATGTGAGTATAAAATCAATAGAGGGAGACAGGTGAGTGGGTGGAAAGAGCAGAAGTTTGGTTTTCTTGGGGTTAAGGAGGAGACAATGATTAGAGAACCATAGCTCTATGGTGGTGAAGGTTTTTTGCGTGAGGGAGTGAAGTTCAGTCTGAGTTGAGGCAGAGCAAATAATGGTAGTGTCATCAGCATATTGAATACAAGTAGATAGAGGAGTGGCTAGATGAAGGTCATTTATAAAAATGGAAAACAGAAGAGGACCTAAGATGGAGCCCTGAGGGACCCCTATAGAGGTGGGGAGAAGATCAGAGAGATGGTTGTCCCAGAGAACTGCCTGTTTGCGATTCTCAAGATAGGATGTGAACCAGCTTAAGGCAAGGTTGTCCAGAGAGAGGGAATTTAAGCGATGTAAGAGGAGTTGGTGATTAACCATGTCAAAGGCTTTTGACAGGTCTACAAAAAATGCTGAAGAGGGAGTATTATCGTTGCGATTTTTGTTAATAGAGTCGATGAAGGATAATAAGGCTGTGGTAGTACTATGGAATGGTTGAAACCCATGTTGGCAGTTAGCTAGGAGATTGTGGCTTAGCAGGTGATTAAGCAACTGTTTGTGGATGCATTTCTCCATAATTTTTGCAAGAGGAGATAGTAACGCTATGGGGCGGAAGTTGGAATACTCCTTAGAGTCACCTCCTTTGAAAAGAGGGATAATGTGTGAGATTTTCCATACTGAAGGGATAGTACTTTCTTTTAAGGTCCTATTAATAGAGAGATTGGGTAGGCTATAGCTTTTGCACCTAGTTGGAGGTATTCTGCTGGTAATTTGTCAGCTGTGGGGGTTGATGGCTTAAGTTTTTGAAGTAAGGACAATATGTAGGAGGTAGGTATGGGTTTGAGGTGAAATGGGGGGGGTGGGGCTAGGGGTTAATAGTTTGGAGGTATCGGGGCTTTGTTGGTTAGCTAGCTTTAGTATAGCTGAAGTAAAGAAGGTATTAAAGGCATTAGCAGTTTGTAAGGGGGAGTCAGTGTTAGAGCCTAGTGGGTTAGGTGTGGCAGCTTTGCCAGGGGATAGCAGTGTGTTAATAGCGGTCCAAAATTTATGTGGTTGGTGAAGGGAAGATTGTTGTAGTTGAGTATAGAAGTCTTTTTTGTCTTTTAGGATGGCTTGTTTTGTCATATTTCTTTTTTGTCTAAAAGTAAGATGATCAGTTATGTTTTTAGTGGTTCACCATTTAGTCCAGGCTTTATTTCTACTAAGGATTAGTTGTCTAGTTTTGTTTGTGAGCCATTGTACTGTCTTAGCTTTCATACGTATAGAATGCAAGGGGGCATGATGTTCAAGGATGGTGAGAAAGGTATTATTGAAGTGGCTAACAGCTTCATCTATAGGGAGAGATTTAAGAGGTGACCAGTTAACTTGCATAAGTTCATTATGAAACCGATTGGGGTCAAAATGTTTTTTGCTACGGGATGATCGAACTAGGGTTGGGATAGAAAAACTGGTTTTATGCCTGATAATATAAGTTAGGGAGTGATCACTGAGGTCATCTGGGAGAGTTCCTGTTGTATATTTTTGCTGGGGACTATTTGTTAAGATCCAGTCAAGTATGGTTTCTTTATTACGTTTGTTTGTTCTTGTTGGGGAGTTTATGTTTTGTGTGAAGCCATGCAGGTTAATAAGGGTAGATGGATTACCATGTTTACATAAGTTCCAGTCAATATTAAAGTCTCCTAAAAGTATTGTTTCTTGAAGGAGATTTAGTGAAAGCCAGTTTAGTAGGTCTTCTAATATGGTAGGATTTTTGCCTGGGGGAATATAGGTACAGATAATATTAATAGGTTTGTGAGGGTTGAGTTGAAGTTTTGAGATAATTATTTCAACATTAGTGTCAGTTGGAAGGGTATGATTTGTTGTACTTATTTGCAGACCGGTTTTATAGAATATAGCTACTCCGCCACCTTTTTTGTTTAAGCGGTCTTGTCTGAGGATGTTGTAGCCAGGGGGGATAATTTTGTTATCTTTTATTGTAGGTTTGAGCCATGTTTCAGTTAGACAGAGAATGTCAAACTGTTGAACATCTAGAAGAGCATGAATTTGTGGTATTTTATTACAAATGCTACGTATATTTAGTTGGGCAATTGAGAGTGATTTGCGGGGTTTAGTAGATGGTGTTGGCTTTGAATTAACTAGTTGACAGTTAGATGATAATGGGGATGGGTCAGGGCCGGGGTTGGGGTGTATGTCTCCATCTATCAATGAGCAAATTAATATAAGGTTGTAGAACTGAGAGTGTTTGCAATGGTAATTATCATGTTTTTTAAGGTTATAAATACAGTATTTAGTGTGAGAAAGACGGTGATATTTAGGTTGAAGATAAGAGGTTTTGTAGATGACATTGAGATAGCTTATGGATATTGTTGGGGGAGTAGTTAGGGTATGTTTGCGTGGGATGGTAAGAGTTGAGGGTAAGGTTTGTTCGTAGGAGGTTGAGAGATAGGTAGAGGTGAGAGTAGTTAGGAGAATTAGTAGTAGGAGAGGGTGGTATTGGTTAGGCATGTTAAGTAGGATTTGAGTGAGTGGCTCAAGGGGACAGGAACAGGTTGTGATTGGTTCTGAGAGGGGATTGGTTCTGAGAGGGGGGGGTGTCTATGTGGGAATAAATGTAGAGGTTCCAGGGGCGGGTGGAATTTGGGGGCAGGGAGGGGAGCGGAGTGAGCCCGAAGGGCGAACGGAGTGGGAAGACACAAAAGAGTTGTAGTTGCACAGAAAAAAAACAATCAGTAAGGTGGAGAAACAGCAGGTACGTTTGCAACAGGTATTGTAAATGCAATGAAATGTAGTCTTTGGTGATGTGCAGGTTTATAGCAGCAAAGAAAAATAGAAGGGAGATTTGCCAGGGGCCAGAGAGAAAGAAAAGTGCAGTTAGGAGCGAGGAGATCCAGGTACAAGACAAAAGGTACTGGAGAGTTAAAGAGTAAGTTAAAGGGAGTCAACCAAATAGTAGAAGGATGCCACCTAGTGGCCAGCAGGTTTAATTCAGAGTAATACAGGTAAGGAAGGGGTAAATGGAAGAAAATAGTAAGGAAAAAAAAAGAAAAAGTGTTAGGGGAAAACGTGATGGAACTTAGAATGGTGGCTATGGGAGAGTAATAAATGAGGGTCTGGAGGAGTATAGAGATAGGAATTGGGGCTATTGGCTGCTGGCAGTCCCGGGCAGGTAGTTAGACTAAGATACTCAGGTCAGAAGTTTTGGATTAAACATGTATGAGTAACATACTTTTACAGTCTTTTTTGGATGAAATCACCGAAGATTACAGGGTTAGGGCTTAGTAGACACAAATTCTGGTCTTCCAGGAGGGCAGAGACACTTGTGTAGGTGATTGCAGGGTCCAGATAGTCAATCTAGGTTACCGTCCAGCACCAGGTTCGGGACGTACAGCAGCCAAGCAGGTATGACCTAGCCTTGAGTAGCATCCTGCCTTCGCCCAGAATGCTACCACAGTATAAGGACAAAATGATTGACTTAAACAATTGGCTAAGCTTCTGGTGTCATTCAAAGGGGATCCAGTATATGTCTGCCTGGGAAGACATGATCAACAAAACACGATGCTTTCCCAGAGATGGTCTGCACCTGTCACCCCTGGGATTCAGGTTACTGGCTAAAGCTCTTGCCACCCCTATAGTGCATTTTTTAGGCAAGGTTCAAAGGATAAAACCACCACCGTAACGGATGCAAGCATGCAAAATCTGAAGGTAATGCTACTCAATGCTAGAAGTCTAAACCTCAAAATGCACTCTCTCGAGGCACTCCTGCAAATGGAGAACATCGATATCTGTGCAGTGACTTGAGACCTGGTTCAAGGCTCCAGACAGCACCCCATGCAATACCAGGCTACACAATTCTTACCACACTTTTCGGCCACAAAACCAAGACTGAAACACTAAAGGTGGGGGAGTGTCCATATTCACACCTCCAGGTGCAACTAACACTAGGTAAGACTGCAATCCAAATTGTAGCTTGCTACAGAACCCCCACTATACCCCAAGATTCTCACTACACCTTCCTAAACATACTGGAAAATATTAAGATACAACCAAACACCCTAATACTAGGTGATTTTAACTACCCTGCCATTAACTGGGAAAATTACTCGGGTACCAACTCCTTTTCCCAACGGTTCTTGGAATTCATAAATTCCAATGCCCTGGATCAACTAATCCAGTGTCCCACCAGGGGCTCCACTATCCAAGACCTGGTCATTACCAACATGGGAGGTAGATGCTCCACACCAGTGGTCACCCCCTCATTGGTCAGGTCTGACCATAAGCAAATCACCCTTGACATCCACATCCCACTCCCACCCACCCACCCCCCAGTAAGGAAATCTTCTTAAAAAACTTCTCCAAAGCCAACTTCATGCTACTGAAGTCAGAAGTGACAAACTTCACAACACCCACACAAACAGGATCTGGAAGTTCGACTGCAGAATCCTACACTAAGGCACTGTACGAGCACATCCACTCGTGCATGAATCGTGCCATCCCATATAGAACCAAGATGCTCTTCCCCAAAAAAAGGAAGCCAATCTGGTGGTCCACTGCTATAAACAAACTATACAACAGAAGGAAGAAATTGTTGCAGAAAAGAGGAAAATCCCAGGATGCAAAAAAACTCCCTCACCAGCCTGAGTAAGAAGCTGAGATCCCTCATAAAATCCTCAAAAGCTAGTTACGAAAATAAAATTGCCAAAGATTCCAAAGACAACCACAAGGCATTCTATAGTTATGTCAAGAATCTAAATGGCAATGCTCAGTTCTGCTCTGAACTACAACAGAATGGCATTAAATATACTGAGCCCAAGGATATTGCCAATATCCTGGCAGATCGATTTAGTGCCAACTTCACTCCCTCTCACCCCCTAAAGGGCCCATCTCAATACCAAAAGATTGCCAAATTCCAATAATCACAGCCACACAGGTAGAAACAGCACTCTCCAAAGCTAAGAATACAGCATCCATGGGACCAGATGACATCCCAGGTTGTGTACTACATGAACTACAAAATTAACTGGCACCCCACCTAAGTGTCATGTTTAATCATAGCCTCACCTCAGGCTTTGTGCCCACTGAGTGGCGCACAGCTACAGTTATCCCGCTCCACAAGGGAGGATCCACCTTGGATCCTGGGAACTACCGTCCCATCAGTCTGACAAGCCTGATCTGCAAGGGCATGGAACGCATTATCATGGAACTTATAAACAAAGACATTGGCAACCTCCAGACACTGGACCTCACCCAGTTTGGGTTTGTGAAGGGCCGATCTTGTCTCCTGAATCTGAATGACTTCTTCGAATCGGGTCTCCAGAGCTGTGGACGAGGGTAAGGTCCACACAGCCTATCTGGACCTCGCCAAGGCCTTCGACACCATCACCCACTCTGGAATCCTAGATAAACTTACTAAGCTGGGCATAAGTCCCTATGTCACTTGATGGATTGCCAACTGGCTTACTGACAGAACCCAGACTGTAAAAGTAGCCGACTCCAAGTCCAGCTCCAGACAAGTGGAGTACCTCAGGGTTCAGTCCTTGGACCACTCTTGTTTGGCATCTACTTCTCTGAAGTACAGGCCAACATTAAGGGACTCTGGATAACAAAGTTTGCAGATGACTGCAAACTGGGAGCCATTATTGAATCCCCAAATGATGTGGATATTCTACAAAGGGCCTTACAGAAACAGATACCTGGTGCCAGAGCCATGGGCTCAAGCTTAATGCCAATAAATGTATAGTCATCCCCTTTGGAAAAAAACATGTACCCATGAACTACCACATAGGTGGCAGGACACTAAACATCGAAAGTGTGATGAGAGACTTAGGGACACAAGTGGACAGTGGTCTCACTTTCGATAACCACATCACCACAACAGTCAGGAAATCCTTCTATGTGGCACACCTCATCACTAAGGGCTTTTCATCCAGAAAAAAGGAGGCCATTGTCCCACTGTACTCATCCCTCATTAGACCCATTATAGAGTATAATGCCCCATTTGGTATGTACCTCACAAGACATCTGCAACAGCTGGAAAGGCCACAGAAATACCTCACTAAAAGAATCACAGGCCTAAAGCAGATGCCATATGCTGACAGTCTAAAAAAAACTCCAGCTATACTCTGTGGCATATCATCTACTCAGAGGCGATCTCTGCTTAACATACAAGGCCATGTCAAACCCTGAGCTGTTTAACATGCTCCACTTAAAGAAATCCCAATCCCTCAGAGCCACACGCTCCAGGGATCTAAATCTTATCACAATGAACAAAACATGCTGGAGGGATAGGTTACTGACCCAGAGACTCCCCAAACTCTGAAATAGACTGCCCATACATGTCAAACAGAGCACCTCATTGGCCCTCTTCAAAAGGAACCTTGATGATTGGATGGGAGATAGGAAATTCACTCCGGGGATCATGTCAGTCGCCCTGCTAGACAGGGGCCCAGAGAAGTAAATATTGTTGGAAAAATTTCCAGGGAATTGTTATGGCTAGGCTTGCATAGGCCTTAGGGCCGATAGCCTAGTACCAACCTTTGAACCTAGAGTGGACAATCCTACATTTAGGGGAAAAAAATGGTGAATATGTTGACCTCTGGTGAAACAGAAGTTCTGCTGCACTTAACTGGGTTTAGTTTTTGTATTGGCCGTATTTCACCCAAGTTTGATCTTGTCCTAGTTTAGTTTTTGTTGACTGCTCTTGTTTTTGTCACTGTTTGGACTCTACACCTGCAAGTAATTTGGGGTAAGCTGTTTCAGATTTCAGTAAAAAATCCAAACAATGTTCTGTGCCTCACCAAAGTCCAGTCAAGTAAAATAAAAAATAAGCATCCAAAAACCAAAAAGACTGGACACTGCTCGAGTACCAACACCTTCTATTTATTAAAACAACAGACAAACAGATGATGAGCGCTTTCGGGCCTCTGCCCTTCATCAGATAAAGCCTGTTGTTTTAATAAATAGAAGGTGTTGGTACTCGAGCAGTGTCCAGTCTTTTTGGTTTTTGGATGTTTCAGATTTCAGGCCTGGTGGTTGCGGATGCTGTTTGTGGTGGGAGGAGGAATGATTCTACCTCAACTTGAAAGAATTGACTTCACTTTGTCCCACGTTTTTATAAGTGATTGTCCCCGTTTTTGATTCCTTGTTGCTGATTGGCACTTTTTCTACTTTAGGTGGGTGTTTACTTGGTATGCAAGTTGTTCAGGCCAGTGCTTTGCAGTACTGAGTTATGGAATACTGTGCTTGTTGGATCCTTGCTGAACTCAGCAGGTTTTGTCTATGTATTGCACTTGTTTCACCAGCAGGGTTTGGTCCTGATGCACTAAATACATCAGCACATAGCAAGTTACATTTTACTTGTACCATCACAAAATTTATCTGGTGTGACAATGGTCTTGTGCATTTCTTGTTCTATTTCTGAGATCCTTCACATTGAAAGTGAATTTTGTCATCTTGTTAATTCATGTTATTTTGTGGCAGTTGAGGGCTACTTTTACTTAACTTTTGTGGCAGTTTTGTGGCAGCTCAACAATTAGATAGCCAAGAATATCTGGTTATGCACTAGTCTGTTAAAAAAAAACAAAAAAAAAAAAAACTGCAAAGCATTTCTATGTTGGTAAACAATATAAAACAAAAGACAAATTAATCAAAGTATACTGTGGGAAAGATAAAGGACAAAAAATGACTGACACTAGAAAAATATTTTGTGCAATCATTTATGCTTTAAATCAGGGGTGTCCAACATTTTGGCTTGCTGGGGCCGCATTGAGTGAACAGAAATGGTCTTGGGGGCCGCATATAAAATACATCATATAGTTAACTCTTTCGTTGCTCCGGAAGACCACAGTCGACCTCCTGGCTGTACTGTAGGTGCATTTGAACAATGAATAAATGTAATAAATGCCTAATATTTGCCTTAAAATTCTAATTCTCATTCTAATTCTCTAATCTAGCAGTTAACTCTAAAATCTTAGTTAATATATCTGTGTGTGTGTGTGTGTGTGTGTGTGTGTGTGTGTGTATATATATATACACCACATATTCGACAGTCCATAAAATCCAGACCGTCCAATCGTCACTTACCTGCCCACGCACCCTACGTTCCTCACTACCAACTCACACAGCCCACTTCCCTTCCCCGGTATCCTCGGGCATTGTTATTGGTCCGTCGTCGGGTCTTTTGTGTCTTCGATGTTCTGCCACTGCCGCGATTAGTCGGTCTTCTTCTTCTCGATCTTCTTCTGGAGCTCAGATTCTCGTGTCTTCTCTGGGCTGTCGACGAAGTCAGGTAGAACCATATATATATATATATATCAAATATATGTTTTTTTTTTTTTTTTTTTTTTTTTTTTACAAATAAACAGATATTCACTACAGCACTAGCATTTCTCACTGGGAAAACCATTCCAGCAGTCCAGCTATGTAAAATGTCAACATCAGCAGTCCTACAATACTGTAATCCACAAAAATAACCCAACAAATCTGCAATAAAGTAAAGAATTCACATTACTGACTTAATAAAACAATTCTGAATAAGCTACAAGAGGGTCTAACCCAAACAAATAACTGGTGCCAGAAATATGGCCTCAAGCTAAATGCCAAAAAATGCATCATTATCCCCTTTGAGGAGAGTGATGTCCCCACAAATTATCACATTAATAACAATGTTGCAAGCAGGCAATAAGGCGTATGGTACTTGGGCACCCAGGTTGATAGAAACCTGACTTTTGACCACCACGTTGTCTCCGTTGTAAGGAAAGCTTTTTACATGGCCCACTTCATTAGTAAGGGTATCTCATCCAGGGACAAGGAGGTCATAACATCCCTGTATTCTTCCTTTACAAGAGCCATTATTGAGTGCAATGCCCCTTTTGGCATGTGCCTCAGCAAAACACCCTGCCAAAAGAAAGACTACAACCATTTCTGACAAAAAAGGTCAAAGGACTAAGTCCACTTAGTTATCCAAACAGACTAAAAAGCTTCTTGCTTTCCTCTGTCTCTCGCTGGTCCCTATAAATTTCATCATTGGCTTGCTTTCCAGGCTAAGAAAGATCCTCCCTTAAGGGACTTCCTCTACCTCAGAAATACTGGTTATACTTAAAACGCTCACTACAAAGACCGCAGCCTTCACTGCAACATAAACAAGCCACTTTTTATGGACAGGTTCTTGACACAAAAACCTTCAACTTCTGTAAAAAGCTTCTCTCACTATCAAACAATGTAGTTCAGCAACACGATGGCTGGATGGATAGCCATAAATGTAGTCCTTGGGTAAGTAGCATAGCCTTCTTCAAACCAGATGGAAAATACACATACTAACATTTCCCAGCTGGATGGCTAAGATCTAATATTGGTTACTCAAGTCTAGTTGCCCAAGAAGAGGAGCATGTTTAACTAAGAATTCCATTTGCAAAATTGTATTCAGTATACATATTAAATCTCTCTCTCTTACACACACACACACACACACACTCAAAAGCACCTACTTGTAAAATAGGCAACCTCAGTAATAACATGACACCCACTCACTGAATGAAACTGTCTGGAAGTCAAAATATCTGAAAAAAAAAATCATAATAGAGATGGATTCATCCATGTAATTTCCCACCACCAAAAGGACCATCAATAAATCAACAAACAACTGCTCGGCAAAAATTAAATCAAAAAGAAAACCATAAACTATAATGCTACATACTGGTGTAAACCTATAACTTGTGTCAATCTCCAGGATAATCCATACCAAAAGATTGTTTCAGAGCTTCAGCTATGTACAAACAGCTTTCTCCTAAAAACTTAACTCATTGATATTTGCCTTGCTTGTTTGTGTCTTTCGGCTTTTCCTGGTTAGGGGTCGCCACAGCAGAACTCCAGTCCGCTAATGATTGGTAGTTGATTTTTATGTGCCGAATTACCAGCTCTGACACACAACCTTCAACGAAGGTATGCCCATTCACGCATGTCTCCACGCAGAAGACGCTCTAGCTGAGAATCGAACCGGACAACATCTTACTGTGAGGCGACAACGCTACCGCAGCACCACCACCGCGATAAACAAACAAAAATTTGCCTTGCTGTAATTATAACTGTAAAAAAAACATTTTTAAGTTTATTCTGTACCTCAATGATTCTCACTGTTACGAGATGTAATCCCTGCCATATTGTATGAGTACTACATCTGTAATTTTGCAACAAAAGATAGTACAGCACACAAACGGAGCCCAGGAACAGCGTGTCAGTACAAAAATAATAAATATAATCAATCACCATATGCACGTTCTTCCTAGGCAAAGTCTGAAGAAGCCTATTGGCGAAAGCGCTCACTTTTTGTCGTCTTGGAATAAAATCGTGTGATTTTACAAATCTGGACTGTTTGTTACATCTCTTGATAGAAGTGGAGTGTCAGCGTATTGGAATTTTTATTCTAAGCAGTTGGAGTCTCTTTAGCATATTACCAGAAAGAACGTGCATATGGTGATTGATTACATCTGTAATTTGCTGTCTCTCTCTCTCATGTATTATATTGTTTTGTGTTATTTTTGGAGCTTTTCTTCCCGGGCCTCTGCTGAAAATGGACCTGTGTCCAGTCAGACTTTCCCGGTAAACAAATGTAAAATAAATAAAAATAAACTTCCCTCCAATCTAAAGCCATTTGACATTCAGACATTTTAATTTGTGCAGAAGTTACTCACAGACTGACAGTTTACTGAGCTGTAATGCTGACCTTTGCTTTTGAAAAAAAAAAAAACAAATTCCCAGACTTTGTCAATAGCTCAAAGTGTAGGGAGGATTATTTATTTATTATATATTTATTTATTTTTGGAAAAAATCTTTAAAACTGTTAAGTTGATTATAAACCCAGAAACACAAAAAAGTTATTGTGATTATGTAAACCACAGACTGCTGCAAGAAATCAGTCACATTAGCACTCTATGCTTATGTCCGAACAGATGAATCATACCTGTCAATTCCAAATGAAGTAAAGTAGCTTAATAAGGTTATATGCAAGGTTACATGGCAGTTTATATTGGAAACAAGCAGAGATATTAAAAAGGCTGTTTTTCACAATTATGCCGAAAAATCTTCCAAGGTAAATACAACTTCTGATTTAGTATGGAACCATACCTCTCAACCTTAGAGCAAGAAATCTGGACAAAGCGAAAAATAAAAGTGGGACACAGGCTCAAAAACAGTTATGCATCACAGACACCATTGAAACAACTGTAGCTGCAAACATTATACATCACGTATAATCTTTCTAGCCCGTTATTGTCAGTTAAACATTATATGGCTCAATCAGTCCTGCCTTCTTTTGCATCAAAGAAAACCATGCTTTGAAATGACAAATGCATTAAAAATAATAAATAAAACACATTGCATCAACATCCTGCAACTTCCTACCTGCAAGCAGCCACAGAGCTTTCACTAAAACTAGGGCTGCTTGTTTCCCCAAAATGACAGCTCTCCCTAATTAAATCTAATGGTATACAATCTACCAGTATCTGGACTACCTGAAATAAATTAAATTATGGCCTGTAAATTGAAAGTACACTCTGTTTAATTAAACTAAATTTCTAAGCCCACTTACTATATTTGTTCAGTAACATCCCAATATCCATTTCCAGATCACTTTACAAGACATTGGCAGTGGTAGACTTGGCATCCTTCAGAACCCCACAGGCCCACACTAATACATTGTCCATTAAATGTAAATATCCATCCACTGTAAATGGCAAGAAGCTATGTCTTAAAAAATCTACTTCTGGCATGCGTACCCAAGTATTAGGTTTTGAAACAAGGAAACATATTCTCCACAGTCCGTAAGTCTCTGTCTTTAATAATCATCTACTGTTGCAGCACTCCCAACACATAAGCACACACATGCACACTAAAATCCCCAACATTTAAAAATGACATTGTGCCCACTTGATTTGCCAGTATTGATGATCCGCCAAAGCTATGCTTACTGTTGTCCAATCTACCACTGCTTAGACTCCACCAATGAAAAAATAGTACTAGGTGCTTTTTTGTTTGTCTGAAAAAACAGTACAACTTTATATGCTACAGACCCACATAGTCAGTCCACTACTGACCCATTAACCCTAGGCTGCTGTCTCATTCTTACTCCCTGGAACTGCATTACCTTGGATGACTACTTTTATTTCCTAAGCAAAAGACACAAATTAGAAGATAAGGCAAAAATTCAGACATTCTTTGAAAATCCATACAGTTAAGAGGTATGAGTTCATGTTCAATACAACACTCTCCCTGTCAGGAAAGCCACAATTTAATGAAAGTGTACTTTTAATGTATGATATATTTATGAGCTAACTTGTTTGTGTTCAGTAGGTAGACTGATCATTGTTGGCCTCTTTGTGCATGCGTCTCTCTCTGTCATGCACACACTCTTTTTCTACTTTCACGCACACAATTCTGCTTTCATGCATGCAATCACTCACTCCGTACTTACCTATTAACACAGGTAATTGCTGTCCCTTTCAAAGGCAACAGCGGCAAATCCATACACGAGTCCCTCTTCAGCGAGTACACACACACACACACACACACACACACACACACACTGATTGTTCGGCGCAAAATAATGGCGTAAACACACTGACCCTTTTTTGGCTCAAAAACAAAACTAGAAGGGTGTTTTGGCGCATGCGCACACCGACATGAGCGTTACAGGTCACGGGAGCGAAAAACACAAAACAAAAAGTGTTTTGGGGCATGTGTACAGCGATGTTGCAGTTAGAGGTTGAGGGCCGCATGGTAGAGCTCTGAGGGCCGCATGCGGCCCGCAGGCAGCAGGTTGGACACATCTACTTTAAATAATGAAAAAAAAGTCATAATAGAATGAATCTGGCCAGTAAGAACTTGAATAAGAATAAATTATGCACTGTTGACTTCACTTTGTCCCAAGTTGACTGGTTTACCTTCATAAGGTTGAAGTGCACATCTGCATTGGCCAGATGTGCGAAAGTACGATTTCAAAAATCTGTAATAACTAGCTATGAATTGCCAAAATCACAAATGAACGAATGTCAGAGTGCATTCACTTCTGTGGATTCAGCATTCTGAGTGGAGATTGCACTACAGTGGGGATCGGAACATGTCAGTCTCGGAGTTAGTATATTAAATTAGCAGGGTGGGGGCACAGCCACCACATGGGGTGCAGGGGGGGCTTGCACCCCTGCATAACTGTGTTTGGAGACATCCGGAAATGTCAAGTGTTTAGAAAACATTCAACGTTACCGGGATGTCAAATTAGTTTTTGTAGCACTTTTGGTGTTTCAGCATTCGAAAGTGCAGTTTCCGACCTTTAAAGTTGGATATATGACAAAGTCGCACATGTTATTGCAACGTTGTAAAGGTAAACCAAAATATTACATTCTATTCTTAATATCAGCTGCTGCTTTATTTTATTTGTATGTTTTCTTTTTCAAAGGGCTCTTAAAATTCAGTCCAGGTGGTGTGCATGCATCCAGTAAAATGTGACATTGATATACTCCCTGCAGTCTAATACTAAATTTCTTTCACCAACAAAATCAGTAACATGAAACCAAATTTCTTAAATTATTATGGAGCACACTATATAATATACTTGACTATACTTTTATTGTGAATGCGTGGGTTTCTTCAGAATGCTCCTGTTTCCTCCCACGTTCCAAATGTAGTAGGTGGACTGGAAACTCTAATTTGGCCATAGGTGTGAGTGTGTGGTATGGAAGAATAACCATGGCAGGGACAGCCACCCAGCAGTGTAAACCTTGTTTCTAGATGATTGTCACTGTTGAAGTGACACCTTGACCCCATGTGCGAAAATGAGAAAAAGGGGTTGTGAATGGTTGGATGAATCTTTACTCATTACAATTGAGTGACACCTCCAGGTGCATCTGCAGTTGACTCCTGCTGACGCTTCTAGGCATCAAATATTGCTTGTTCATTTTTGCATCAATAATTCTAAAACTGTGCTATGTACAAGGTTTGAAAATATATCCTCTTAAAGTTTACACAATGGCAAACTCAACTGCAGTAATATTCGACTTCTGTCTAGTGCAGGCAACTGGATCTCAACTGTTGCTTTTAATATATTAATTTATATAGATATTTAGAAACATGAAAATTGTATCTCAAACCCCAAGTTATGCAGACAGAATTCCTTGGCCTCAAAGCTCTCAGCTAGATGAATACATTGTTGCTGACAGTATGTGTGTAACTTGAGTGGTTGCTGACATATTGTACGTTGTTCACAAAATATTACAAGTGTAATAGGTACTGTCTTTATTGTGACTTAGAAAATTTGGCTTAGGACCTAGATGTTAAAGAATACTACCACTATAAAATTGTGCTAAAGAGTTTGCCATTTACACTTCTTTCATAACCCATATGGTTCTAGAGATATGAACATGCTTGAAATCCAAGGGCATAATTTGACTCTGTCAAAAGGCTTAGGCTCCACCTAATGGAAGTTGCAGTGCAAACTTCCGGAGCTCCATTGGAGTGAATGAGTTAAATATGCTCATATGTATTACTGTAAGGCATCCTCTTTGTCCTCCTTATGAGAAAAATCTAACATACTGAACACACAGCAGCATAAACCACATATTCTGAAATTACAGGTGCAACTACCAGAAGAGGTGTAAGCCTTACTAGTGTTTGGATAATAAAAAGTAGATTAGTAATAAAACAGCATATAACAGTTTAAATCTCGGAAAACTGAGACACATTTACTGTTTTGTTACAGCTCCTTTAAATTCCCATCCATTTTATTTGTAAAATGGAGGCTATTTACAGTCTTTGCCAGTACTTCTTGGTTGGCAGTTAACATTTTCAAATGAATATGAATGATTAGTGCAAAAAAGTACACAGTAGCTGTCAAAAGCAATGCAAATAAATTAATTAAACCACCGTGTTCTTCTGTAATGACCTCAACAAGATGGAGCGGAAGTAACGCATGGAAATTCATAAAAATAAGCATATTTATTTCAGATAAAATGCACACTGGAAGAAGTTAAGGGATTTTCTCTGTTAAAGCTCAGAACTTCATCAGAACCTTGTTCCAGACAATGGCTTTCAATACAGTTTAAAAACTCAAGATTACATGTTTGATTGCTAAACTAGTGCAGCACAACCATCTTGTCTGTACTTTGAACAAAATTGTTATTAAAATGAACAAAAATATGAAAAAAATTGAATTGGTAAAACAATGCATCTGGAAAAAAAAAACTTAAATTCTAAAAAGCCATTCAAATTGATCTAAATAACATCTATTACTTAAAGTCACTGCACTCTTTTAAAAAAAAAACTTTAAACTAATAATTTCATTGAGACCTGAAGACTTCTAGGCATTTGATCTAAGTTCCAAACTGTCTCTCTATTCCAGTTTTGTTTCCCAGTCCCCCCTTGACGCTGTCCCATATTTTTCCAACACTGAGTATAAATAAGACACCCTTTACTTGTAGAAACATGTCTAGCTAGTGCATTTTTTACAGCTTTCCTTGTGAATGCTACAAGTATGAATTGTGAATGCTACAAGTATGATGGTAAATGTGTGTCTTTAAAGCTGACTTGGTTTACCTGTGTAAAATGCATTCCAAATGGCATGTAAATAAATAACACTTCAGGTGTTGCAATTAAACCTGCCTTTGTGTTACCACTCTTTTTTTTTTCTTGCACATTTATAAGAGGGCATTGCTTACATTGCCCACATTTAATATTGCACATTACATTACCACTGAGGGATGTATTGCTTTTCAATTATTTTATTTATGATGGATATGTGGTTCTCCTGCAATAATAGTGCTTGAAAACACCCAGGTAACCACAAATTTCCCAGTGGTTCTTTATTACTTATCCTACCTCCTCCCAGTTACAAGGAATAATGAGAACCACAGAATGTTGAAGGCTGATGTTATAGATTTGAATACGTTTTTAGAATTGAATTTTTTTCAAATGTTCTATTACAGTAGCATTTTTCACGTTTTTTTGTTCAAAGTATTGGAAGGGTGTTTGTGCTGAAATAGTTTTATAGTAACTTAAACTAGCGATTTTTGAGTTTTTAAATTGTATTGAGAAACCTTGCCCATAACAAGCTTCTGAGTAAGTGCTGAGTTGTAATGGATGAAAATGCTTAACCTCTTCCAGTGTGCTTCTTGTTTGGAATAAATACCTTTGTCGGTGTCAGTTCCATTCCATCTTGTTGAGGACATTGTACAAGAGTGTAGCGATTGCTATCGATACAAATATGTTGTAATTTAATTACTATGTATCGAGTGGGTTAATACTGTAATCCTCTTACAGCTGATATTAAGTACTTCATTCTCATAGCATCAGTAATGTCTTCTGGGTAATCCCTTAATTGATTTTTTTTTTATAAAAGATCTCTCTCCTCTGAGAAACTTATTGTGAATCTGATGTTAGATTCTTTAGGGGTATACCATGTAAAGTCACTTTGTGAGGTTAAAGTGTATGTAAGGGTTACTGCTAGAATTTTTAAAATTAATACCTGTGTTAAGATGTTTGACATTCATTTGCTTATGTACTACAATGCCTTAAAAAGGTAATGTGTCTATACTCGTAGGACTCATTCCCTGATCAAATCAAAAAGTCAGTAAAACAAAAGAAAGAATCATTAAAGAAAATTGTTACCATATGATAAATGCTTCACCCAATGTATCATGACAAGAGTGGCATAATTAGGGGTCATAGTGTTTCCCATTGTAGTGCGCCTCTCTTGTTTAAATAATTTTCTATTAAACATTAAAAAATTGTTCATTACTATCTAAAATTAACCTCACTTGCAGCAGTCGGAAGACTGCAATACACTCTGTTCCTTTCTTGTGAGGTGTAACAGGGTATAATGATTTAATATAAATGCTGGCTAAAAAAACTGTACTGTGTACCTCAGTACTGCTGATGTTTGTAAAGAAAATCAAATTAATTCTAAGACTGTTAATGATGGGCTTTTTAGCACTGTGTTCATAAAAATGGAGATTTGTGCCAGCCTGTGGATCAAAAACAGTATTTATCATTCGTAATATTGGCTGTGTCTGAAATTAGGCAATTCCTCAGGTAGCAAAACTTCCATTATAAATTTGTTTAACTACGCATCCAAAAATCTCAGTGCCTTCCTGTACGCACCAAAACTAACTTTTCTATAAAACAACGCATCAGATAGTAAATGTCATTTGCTGTTAAAAAGGCAGCACCACCTCAGTTGATACCATTGCCTTATCTTTGCCGACCTTCATTAGTCTCCCTATTTAAATTATAAAGCTCTAAAACAGTAAACCTAAAAGTAAACAAATCCCTCTTTCATGCATCTTTTCCAGAGTTTATTAATGGATTCAGAGGAGGATTAGAAGCACTATATCTACTTAATTTATTGTACTCTGTTTAAAAAGAGAAAAAAGGTTTGACTTATGAATGTAGTTCTTTAAACTAGTTTGTCTACTGTACAAACACTAATAGAAGGCACAGAAGTGAATCCTGTAGAAAGAATCATTGCTTCATCCTCCTCTAATACTGTAGTTGAATCATTTTAAATCTTTGTCAAAAAGAGATTCTTGTCTGCTATTTCTTGTAAAGATGCCCTGAAGTATCCATTTTGATGTGTTGTGAGATGAAAGTGCTTGTGCATTAAATATTTTTCTAATGTTGAATAGTAATCATTTTTATAGTGCAGTTTGGTTTGTGTTTTGTTTGCATGTACTGGTCCATGAAATGGATTCAGTTTGTTGTGACCCATTTTGTTGCCAGGCTGCTCACTTTCCTGAAACCCTGAGGCAGTGTAGCGAGTGCTTCTTGCTTATTGACAGTCACTTTCATCATTTACTGACACAACACTCTGAGATATATATAGTAATGTCTTTCGGCTTTTCCCGGTTAGGGGTCGCTAAAGCGGAACTCAGGTCTGCTAATGATTGGCAGTGGATTTTTATGGTGCCGAGTTTTCAGCCCAATGTCCAACCTTCAAAGAAGGCGCACCCATTCATGCACGCACCTACCTGCATGTCTTTAAATGTCAGTCAACCATCGGGAGGACATGCAGACTCAACACAGAAGGCGCTCCAGCCGAGAATCGAATGGGGAACCTCTTGCTGTGAGGCGACAATGCTAACCGCTGCACCATTTTGAAACTAATCTCTTGCATTGGTCAGTAAACAGCATAACACAACCTCGTAACTACTGAACAATAGACCTGGTATTGCTGAGATTATGTATTTATTTATTTATTGCTTTTTGTTTACCTGGAAAGTCCAAATGGGCACAAGTCATGTTTTCAGTGGAGTCCCGGGGAGAAAAGCTCCACATAAAATACCTATGTACGGCGCATAGTTGGGCGGCGCAGTGGTGCAGCGGTTAATGCTGTTGCCTCACAGCAACAGGTTCTCCGGTTTGATTCTCGGCTGGGGTGCCTTCTGTGTGGAGTTTGCATGTTCTCCCTGCGTTCGCGTGGGTTTCCTCCGGGTACTCCGGTTTCCTCCCTCATTCGAAAGACCTGCTTCTGGAGTATTTCTCCCCGGGCCTCCACTGAAAACAGGATCTGTGGAACCTAGTCGGACTTTTCCGGTCAACAAATGTTAAATAAAATAAAAAAAATAAATAAATGTACAATGAACAACAGTAAAAATTAAACATTTTAAAGGAAAACTCCACCCTCTCATACAGTTTAACTAATCGTTAAGTTTCTTTTCTCCCTACAATATGGTTCCAGTAATGTGTAGGTACCAGAAACCTGCCTGTACTTTTTAAAACTTAAATTTCCTTGCATTGGAGTCAAAGAAAGGGAAAGCCCACCTACTTTTTTTTTTAAAACTCCACTTCTCACATACTTTGCAAAGAAATTTGTCTCCACCTGTATGACATATCATAGACGCAGTTAAATCTGTAGTTTACCCTGTCAGGTACTGCTGTCAGTCTTAGATGGGCAGTTAATCCTGCTAATGTCAGGAACACAGCAGCGGATATAACAAAGACAGAAAGCTGTGGAACTGTTTACCACTGTTTTTATTGCAGATGGGAGGAGAAAGTAACACTCCCCTTTAATAGCAAAACAAAGCAATTAGATCAGTCATGGGTTTAAAGGCAATTGTCAACTCTTTTGACAAATTTACATAAGCAGCAACACAGTATTGAAATGCTAAGCTTTAAATGTTATTTATAATAGTTTATACGGTAAGATAGCTTAAATGTAGTATCAAAGATTTCTGTGACATTTAGAGAAAAGTCAGACAGTCCAGAACTGCAGAAAGAGAGTTAGGTGGCAACCCTGTCAACTAGGTGCACTGATACTGTGCATAAAAAGGTCTTTTATGCTTCTTTGTGACATCCTTCCAGAGGGGGGTGCATATCTGGTAAATGTAGATCCATTGCAAGAGATTCCCACTGACTTTGAGTCAGTCCTTAAATTGTTTGAGTGCAACCATAATATACAGCTGAATTTACTTTAACATACATTTACTATGTACCCTTGCATTAAAAACAGTAAGAAAAGGAAATCGGAAGTTCTTAACTGTTTAAATGCACACGCACACACACACACACTCTCTCTCTCTCATATGATTTTGTGCATGTACTTTATACACTTATACAAACACACATACATACCATATATGTGTGTGCACGAGTGCGCATTATGTGTACAACATAGCATAGTTAAACATTATTAATATATACAGTCTAGTAAATGTTGCAAAATTATTTACTTGGTCTCTGTCACACATTGGCTATGTGTTGCACATACAATCTTGGTCAATGTCTTTGTCAGTATTTTTTTCTTTGCATTGCTAAGTGCATTTAATAATTGTTATTAGCTTTACTAATGTAACCTAAGTTGTGGCTGAAAAGGGTCCTGGGACCAGTTCACTTTCCTGGTTACGAAAGTATAAATAAATATGAAATAGAAAAAAGGAGGGTGAACATGACAGAAATAATTGAGGAACTAGTAAAGCACATTTTAAGTCTGCATCATTCATGAGACAGAAAAATCCTTCCACTGAAGACATTGGGAAGTAGTAGACCGACCTAAGTTTGAGTTCTACTACTTGTCACTTGTAAATGCACACTGCAGTGACAATTTTCACACCTCAGCATGAGGGTGTGGGGGAGGGTTTGTCAAATCTTTTAAAACTACAAAAGACTCCTCTTACAAAAAACTGTTATTTATCTACTTTCTTTTGCTGCAGGTAGCCAACAGCTATTTATAGCATAAAACAAGCTCTGACAGACACATAAATGAGGCTTAGTCAAGTAAACCTAGAAGCAGCTCTGTTACAGAACATGTGTTTAGATGACAGCGCTTCACAGTCAAAAGCAGCACCACTTCCTTATTTCTAGCATATCATATAATGAGGACTTGAAATGTATTCTGGGAAGAAGGAATGAAAGCAAGAAAACAAGATCACATTACCAAGGCAGGGTCCCATCATTCGCCATTTCTAGTGAAACTCATAAAAATTGTAAAAGAAGCACCTGGAGTGATTTTTGAGGCAATAAAATAGGTAAAAAACAAAGATACAATGAAAAAAAATTCTAAGGTGGAGTTTTCCTGTAAGCATTACTTTGCAGATAGTATTGAGAAAAATGGACATTTATCATATATTTTATAAGTTATATTTTATTTAAGTCAAAGCCATGTTAACATGTAATAGCTGGGGATATAAGAACAGTGGTAATGCACATAGGTTAAGTATATGTATGTTGATATTAATGAGGTAGGATGTCACTAGAGCAGGAACAGAAAAATAGAGAAGGAGGAAGGGTATAATCAGAACTAATCAATAAAAGCTTAAGTCAGAAAAGTTCTGATAGTGGAGAGGTTGAGACAATAGTGGATAAGTAAAATGAGGTGAGTAGTGGTAATAGGAGGAGTGGGTTATGGATATAGGTTATTTGGTGGAGTGGTAGTGGGGGGTGAAAGAGAGAGACAGGGATAAGAGAGGTGAAACAGCCCAGGTGATTGATAGAGTTCAATGGAAGAGGAACAGAAAGAAAGGTGGGTTTAGTCAGGAGGGTAGCATGAGCATAACCATGAGGAAGTTGGGTGCTGTTTTAGGTTGTGTTTGTAATGTGTAGTAATGTTGTCCGGTTTTGTGGTGGGTGGGATACAGTTCCAGTGCCTGTGGTTAAGAAATTATTAGCTAAGCTGCTAGGACCTAGTTTGATCAAACCTAAGCTACTTAACACTACTTAGTCTAAAATACCTTACTTTAACTCGCACCTTCACCCAAATCTAAAGTGAGTAACTGTGACTGCAGACCCACTCCCATAAGGGCTCCTAAGGCTGTGGCCACATATGGGAATGTATTAGTGGTAGATTACTATATACCTGGGTAGACTGATGCTTCACTAACCAGGTTGAACAGGGAAAGGGTTATAGTCAACTATCCCCATAGCACTACAATTCCGAATGCAGTTAGAGCCTTTAAATTCCTTCACTAGTAGCATAAGTATGTTGCTGCTGTTGTCACCCTCATTGTGATGAATGACCTTAGATGCTCTACCTGGCCTAGCTGGTTGACACCCCAACAAGGGGTGTCAGCATCCTGGATCTGGTACTTACCAATATGAGGGACCACTGTAACATCCCCACTGTGAGATCTTCCCTGGTGAGATCTGTCTGTAAGTCAGTCTCCTTCAGTGTAAGTATCACACCTGCCCCTCCCCCCAGCAGCAACTAAACTAAGTAACTTCTTCAAAACAGATTATAACCTGATATGGGTTGGTATAAATAGCATCACTGCACCCCTCCCAAATGGAATTGGCAATTATGCCGAGTTCTACACTAATGCTTTATACAAACACCTGATAACTGCATTAATTTGGCCATACCTGATAGGACCAAGACAAGCTCCTTAGGGAAGAGGAAACCTACCTGGTGGACAACTGTCATTAACAGGCTTAACAATGTTGTGTCTTTCGGCTTTTCCCAGTTAGGGGTCGCCACAGAGGAACTCCGGTCCGCTAATGATTGGCAGTAGATTTTTACTTGCTGAGTTGCCAGCCCTGACGCACAACCTTCAACAAAGGTACGCCCATTCACACATGTCTCCACACAGAAGACGCTCTAGCTGAGAATCGAACAGGACAATGTCTTACTCTGAGGCGACAACGCTACTGCAGCACCACCACTGCAGTGCTTTACAATAAGGGGAAGAAATTGCTGTTCTAAGAGTAGGAGGGAACGAGCCCTAAGCTATAAACACTCCCTCCTCAGCTTAAACAAGCAAATAAGACTTGTGAAGTCCTCCAAAGCAAACTACAAATACAAATTAGTATCCTCAACTAAGGACAACCATAAGGCATTCTTTAGTTACATCCATAACCTAAAAGGAAAGGTCCAGATTTGTGCCAAACTGATAGTTAATGATATCACATATATTGAGCCTGTGGACATTCCCCTGTCCCTGCCACATGTACCCCATGGCATTCCTGCCACCTGTCCCATACCTTGCCAAAAACACAGCATTTGTGGGACCTGATAACATCCCAGGCTGCATCCTACATGGGCTCAAACAAGAGTTGGCAACACCATTGGGTACTCTCTTCAATCATAGTCTAAGCACCGGCTTCATTCCAGATGAATGGAAAACTGCCGTTTTTCACTTGCACAAAAGTGGTGCTTCCACTGACCCCAGGGACTGTAGGCTATTAGCTTGACTAACCTTATCTGCAAGGCCATGGAACGAATCATCATGGACCTTTTCAGCAAAGATATAGGTCATCTCCAAACACTTTACCCTACTTTATTTGAATTTGTCAGCGGGAGATCATTCCTGTTAAACCTGGTGGACTTCTTCAAGACAGTCACCAAGACCCGGGATGAGAGGAAATCTGTGCATCCTACCTAGACTTAGCCAAGGCTTTTGACACCCATCTCCCACTCAGGCATCATTGACAAACTCACCCAACTAGGTATCGACTAGGTATCCACAGGAAGATGTAATAAAACTTTCTATAGAATGCCCACAGGAAATAGAAAACAAAAAATGCACCCTCAGTTTAAAAGAAACCAAACAAAGAAGAGTTGCTTGACTTAATAGAGATAGACATATTAAGATCAATGAAAGAAATAGACTGCAGTAGGTTAATAAAACCCAAAAAGTCAGAAGTTTGATAAAGCAAATGAACATGGTAATTAGGACTCTCCATAGAGAGTCATGTGATATAACAGAAGTAAACAGGATATATTACTGTGCAGCTAAGTTAATAACTGATAAAGTTCTACCACAAGAACACAGGGTAGTGAAGGAGAGAAAGGGGAGAAATCGAATACCATCATGGACGTATCAAATAGAAAAAAACATAAAGCAACCAAGACAAGAAGTGTCACTTTTAGAAGAGTATAGAATAGGCAACAGATCGACAAAAATAATCAAAGGTAGACGTGATAAAAGCAATGTGCAATATTAGAACAGATCAGGATCGATCATGCATTATCGCAAATAATTAACTAAAAATCTCAGCACAGGCAGATAAACTTAGAAGATACAAAGACAAAGATGCAGAGACAAATATAAAAGGAAAGTATAAAATAAGCATTTTATTGATAACCCAAAAAAGTTTATAGAGAATTGAGAAATAAGGTAAAGGGAATTGAAAGACCACCAAAAAAAAGAAGAAGTAGATACATTTTGGAGAAGTATCTATGAAGATCCCGTGGAACATAACAAAGATACTAATTGGATAGAAGAAGTAAAATAAAAAATAAGACGTTTAAAGGTACAGGATATGAAATGGGATGAAGTGACAACCAGAGAGACTGAAACAAAGTTAAGAAAAGTCTCTAATGGGGAAACCCCAGGCCCAGATGCAGTACCTAAATTCTGGTTAAAAGTATTGACATCTTTGCATGAAGATTTAGCCGTGAGTAAGAATTATTTGTATGCGCACCTGGAACAGACACCAACCTGGCTAACAACAGGAAAAACAATGCTCCTACTTGAGTGAACCTGCAAGCAACCCTAAAAATTGTAGACCAATAGCTTACCTTCCAACGATGTATAAACTATACACTGGCATTGATGCCGACCGAGTCTATAGTCATTTAGAAGAAAACTCAATTATGGCAACAGAACAAAATGGTAATAAAAGAAAGTCATATGGAACAAAGGATCATTTGTCAAATAGTCATAGTGGAATACTGTAAAAAGGGGAAGATGGCCTGGATTGACTACAAAAAAAACATTTGACAGTATCCCACATTCATGGGTAAAGGAGTGCTTAAAAATGTGTAAGATGCACCCTACACTGATTACATTACAGTGACCATGAAATAGTGGCAGACCACTTTGAATTAAGCCATGATGAAGGACAGTTTATTATTCCAGGGATAAAAACCCAAAGGGGGATATTCCAGGGTGACGCTATTCTGCCTTGCCCTTAATCCATTAAGCTGTCTACTTAACAGCTTAGGTCATGGCTATAATTTGGCTCCTAGAAAGCAAAGTGCAAAGACTTCTCATCTTCTCTTTGTTGACGATTTGAAACTGTATAACTCATCAGATGAGGAACTGAAAGCACAACTGCAAGTTTTTCAGATGATGTAAGAATGTCAATTGGTCTTGATAAATGTGCAAAAGCAACCTTTAAAGCAGGAAAAGTGCAGCACCAAGAAAACATCTGTTTGGGACAAGAATGTGATGTAAAATAACTTGAGCAAGAGGGAATATTGTAAATATTTGGGAATTGAAGGGGGGATATTATAAATATTTGGGAATTGATGAAGGATCAACAATAAAACATGAACAAATGCAAATAAAACCTAGTAAGGAGTACTTCAGAAGACTTAAATTAATCCTGAAAACAGCGTTAAAATCTAGGAACAAAATCCAAGCTATAAACCAATTTGCTCTTACAGTTTTGGAGTGATTGACTGGCCCCAAAATGTGCTGTATAGATTAGATAGGAAAACAAGAAGGATGCTTCATGGTCACCAAATGATTTATAAAAATCAGTGCATACCAAGATTATATATTCCCCGTTCTGAAGGAGGGATGGGCCTCCTTCAAATTGATTACATCTATACACCTGTAGTTGTGGGACTTCACGCACATCTACTGACCTCACAAGACCTGAATGTAGTGAAAGTTTTGAAACACGAGAATAAATCTAAGATGACTTCCCTGCTTAGGCTACCAGAAGCATATTGGCGTCAAGCAGGAATGGAAATCAAACCAGAAGTAGATAAAATCAGGCAGCAACTGAGTGTGCCAAAAAACAAAAAGAATATGAAGTGAAAGACCAGATGAGAAGGCCATAAATGTGGAAAAAGGATAAATATAGTTGCAAGTATAGAAAACTTGTGGAAGAACCTCATGTTGATCAGGAACGAACACAGGAATGTTTAAGGAGAGCTGACTGTAAACCAAGAGATGAAAGGTTAATATTGGTGGCCCAAGATAGTGGGCTACGTACACATTGGTTTACAAAGTCCATTGAAAGTGTGGGAGAAACGTACAAATGTAGGATGTTCATCGTGTTTCACTGTTGCAGTCATTACTCTTGGGTTATCCTGCTGGCAGGCTACTCTGTCGGCCAGAATTCCAAAGTCTAGGTCCGGCGTCGGTTGGTGTCGCCTCTTCCCTGATGTCAGTGCACCAGGGGTATAAAAGATGCAGCCGACGCCATTTTCTTCAGTCTTTCTTGCCGTGCAGTGCCCGAAGCAAAAGCAGTTCGCAAGTGCCGGTCGGCCGACTCCTGAGATTTTCAAATCTGAATTTCATAACCGAAGTCTTCATTAAAACTAAGTACCCCATTGGGGAAACTTTTTTCTTGCTCCAGACCGATGTCAGAAAAAGTTAACAATTGTATTTCTTGTGGGAAGCAAATACCTCATAAGGATTTTCACTCTTACTGTATTCCTTGCCTAGGCCCTGATCACAATGTTGCTAGCTGTCGGTTTTGTGCTAGATTTAACCAACGCACTATTAAGCGTCTGTTCGATTTTGCATTTCATTACTTTGGCCGAAGATTTAATTATATAATGCCATCGGAACAGCCGACAACTGCAGCTTACAAAAAACGCAAGGAAAAGGATAGGCATCAGAGGTCCAAAACCGACGACGAGGCCTCTGCTAGGCCATTCGCCAGTTCGCCTGTTCTCAGTGAGGTGCTTTCGCAGCCCCTGGCGCCCGCTACCTCAGAGCCACAGGCCGCTTCCGACTCTTACATGGAGCCGACTGGGCCTCTGGATACTCAAGGTATTGGACACTCTGAAATCATTCCCTCAAATGGGTCCGGAGCCACTAAGCAGGTATCTGCTTCTGAGGGTGTCTTCAGACGTACACAACTATATATTAAGCCATCTTCAGCTTCAAAGACTAAAGCAACTCTAAAGACAAAGAAACAAGTACAGCATTCTCCTACTCAGACTTCCATGCCTAAAAAACAGATGCTCAAAATGGCCGAAGACCTGATTACTTTGATCAAGGCCCCCCCCCCCCCCCTTCTGATCAGGTTTCTATTTCTTCTGATTCCTCTTCTGAACAGGATTATTCCATGCTTCCCTATGAGGATTCTGATGCTGAAGAATCCATTCCTTCAGCCTCACCTCCTGAGGATTATTCTTTTGGGGAAACCCTGCATACCATGATGGGGCATTTCCACTGGGAGAGCCAAGATTATTCTGAATCTAAGAAAAGGCACAGAGACTTTCTGCTACTTCCTCAGCACAGACCCCCTTGCTATTTCACCTGTTCTAGACATTGTCGATGTTTTTTTGGAGTCTGGCCTGTTCCCTGACTCTTTACCCCCTGCACCTGCTAAGCCAGACAGATACTACAGGGTCCCGGATTCTCATAAATTCCTATATAAAAACCCCGCTGCTGACCCAGAAACTATATCTCAGGGTCCCAAAGGGGTTAAAGCTTCCAATGCAAAAAACCCTGTCCCCTCTGATAGGGATTCTAGGGCTCTAGACAGATGGGGGAAAAAAGTCTACACTTCTGCTACCTTGGCTGTAAGGGCTTTAAATTGTCAGTTTCATATGCTTAAATATCAGCAATATTTAACGTCACTGCTTGTTGACAAATATTGAATGTTCAGAGAACAAGGAATTGCAGGATTTATTGCATGCAGCTGAACAAGTGGGAAAGCATAAAATGAATGAAATGGAAGAAAAAAACACACCGAATTCTCAAATAACGATTAGCGCTTTCATTTACTGGAATTAGCAAACTTCTTCAGACAATTTGGAAAAAAAACAAGTGCACTTTTATGTACAGGTGGGAAAGCATACTTTACAATGTGGTTCTGATTCACTGGAGGCCTCTTGTTACAGTTACAGGTTCTGTTATCAGAAGGCATGCTTGGCTAAAGGAACATAATCTGCCTGATCATGTTAAAGCAAAATTATTAGATGCGTGGTTTTGGCGTCTTGCTGAAGCATCTACGAAGAGGAGAAAACGCTGAGAGAAGAAAGGAGCCACTTTTGAGATTTTAAGTATTTTCTTCTGATTTATTTCTTAGAAAAACTGCATTGCCGCCTACTTCTCGGCGTTTTCTTGCTTGCAAAAGTTGATATCTGTGTTAGAAGCAGTATTTAGAACATACCTAGAGCCTGTTTATTGCATTTTTTGTGTTGCACTTAATTTAAAATAGTTTTTTCTTAAAATTGCATTTTACCTGCCTCTGACCTAGCGCACGCGTGTTTGGGTCATTTATTGCACTGTTCTGACTAGTTTGCTACTTGTGTGTCTCTGCTATCCTTAAACAAAAAAATCTTGCTATTTTCCCACTTTCTATAATTTTAAAAGAAAGTTCAGTTACAGAGTTGCTGTTCTGAACTGTTTGTAAGTTTCTTTGAGGCCAGTGCTTACTTGGGCTAAAGGGAAGTCTCTGTGTTCACCAGTGGCAGTGGTTAACACTGATGGAGTGGTTACTGCCTAGAAACTGTAGATCTGAAGTAGGGACTTCATTTGTCTGCAACCTGTGGGTCTTGGATCCGATATCGGATCCGAGCCGGCAACTTGTTTCAAGCTAATGGATCCGAGCTCCTAGCTCTTCCCCTCACCCATAATCCCCTATCAACCCTCCATGACCTAAACAGGTTTAAACTATTCCCAGCTCCAGAAAGTCTTCTCTTCACTTTTTCCCTTAGAACTGCTCTAAATCTCAAGGTAAGCACTCTATTTTCATTCTAAAGCCCTGCATTTGCTCGTATAAGTAATCTTATAGGTAAACACTAATAAACTTAAGCACTTCACCCTCTTATACCCCTTTTAAGTACTTGCTCCCTGTTGGTTCTTTCTGATCAGTCAATAAGTAGTTCCCTATACTATTCAGGCATGTCCAAAGGTCAGTTTCAGGTTTACCCTCCAGTCCAGCTGGTGAATTTGGGAATCTTGAGGCAGTGCTACAACTGCCTTATGTATACAGACTACCCTCTCCTCCCAACCAGCTCAAATATATGTGAGAGATGCAACTATATAGCCAAACTGGAGGCTGAGCTTTCTCAACCCAGTACTGGCACAGCCAGTCAGGAAGAGAAGGTAACCACACACACCACAAATCCAGTCTCACATAGACATATCGCATCCGCAAACCAAACACATAAACACACAAAAACATACTCGGAGGCTATAAATAAAAACCTGCCTAAGCAGCAGAGACCTCCAAAGCAGACATCCAAGCAACCCCTACCACGAAACAATACCCACGTAGCACATAGCTTACAAAAGTCAGTGTGCCACACAGTCACAGCCCTTAAGGCTAAAAAACACACCTAATACACTTGTAATAGGTGACTCTGTTGTTCATAGGTTCATAGGTTGGTACTAGGCTATCAGACCTAGGGCCTATACAAGCCTAGCCATAACAATTCCCTGGCTATTTCTTCCCCATTATTTACTTTCCTGGACCCCTGTCTAGGGGTGAATTTCCTTTCTCCCATCCAATCGTCAAGGTTCCTCTTGAAGAGGTCCAAAGAGGCACTCTGCTTGACATGTATGGGCAATCTATTCCAGAGTCTGGGGAGTCCCTGGGTCAGGAACCTATCCCTCCAGCATGTTTTGTTTATTGTCATGACAAGGTTTAGATCCCTGGAGCGTGTAGCTCTGAGGGATTGGGATTTCTTTAAGTGTAGAATGTCCAACAGCTCTGGGTTTGACATGGCCTTGTATGTTAAGCAGAGATCGCCTCTGAGTAGACGATATGCGACAGAGTATAGCTGGAGTTTTTTAAGGCGGTCAGCGTAGGGCATCTGCTTTAGGCCTGTGATTCTTTTAGTGAGGTATTTCTGAGGCCTTTCCAGTTGTTGCAGATGTCTTGAGAGGTACATACCAAATGGGGCGTTGTATTCTATAATGGGTCTAATGAGGGATGAGTACAGTGGGACAATGACCTCCTTTTTAAAGCCCTTCGTGATGAGGTGTGCCACATAGAAGGATTTCCTGACTGTTGTGGCGATGTGGTTATCGAAGGTGAGACCACTGTCCACCTGTGTCCCAAAGTCTCTTATCACACTTTCTGTGTTTAGTGTACTGCCACCTATATGGTAATTCATGGATACATGTTTTTTCCCAAAGGGGATAACAATACATTTCTTGGCATTGAGCTTGAGCCCATGGCTCTGGCACCAAGCATCTGTTTCTGTAAGGCCCTTTTGTAGAGTATCCACATCATTTGGGGATTCAATAATGGCTCCCAGTTTGCAGTCATCTGCAAACTTTGTTAGCCAGAGTCCCTTAGTGTTGACCTGTACTTAAGAGAAGTAGATGCCAAACAAGAGCGGCCCCAGGACTGAACCCTGAGGTACTCCACTTGTCTGGAGCTGGACTTGGAGTCGGCTACTTTTACAGTGTGGGTTCTATCAGTAAGCCATTTAGCAACCCACTGGGTCGTCCCACTCACCAGACTGAACAAGGAGAAGGTCACTGTAAGCTGCCTGTCAGGTGCCAGGATCCACCACATAACACAAGCACTCAGGTCGCTCCAAAGCAAGTACAAATATGACTCCGTCATTGTCCATGCTGGTGTGAATGACCTGAGATGTACCTCCCTGGACTACATGAAAAGAGACCTAGAGGAGCTCTCTGATCAAGTAGCCCAGGCCGGTATGACCCTAACCTTGAGTAGCATCTTGCCCTCACCAAGAATGATGCCACAGTATAAAGACAAAATGATCAATTTTAACAATTGGCTAAAGTGTTGGTGTCATTCAAAGGGGATCCAGTGTCTGTCAGCCTGGGATGACATGCTCAACAAGCCACGTTGCTTCGCTAGGGACTTCTTGCACCTGTCACCCCTGGGTTTTCGAATACTGGCAAAGGCTCTTGCCTCCCCTATAGCGCCTTTTTAGGCAAGGCTCAAAAGACAAACCCACCTCCATAGACAACACAAAGAAAAGAAAACTAAGGGTAATGCTGCTCAATGCCAGAAGTCTAAACCTCAAGATGCATGCACTCGAGACTCTCCTAAGTATGGAGAATATATATATAGATATCTGTGCAGTAACAGAAACCTGGTTCAAGGCTCCCGAAAGCACCCCAACAGGTTATACTTCATACCATGCTTTTCGGTCCCAAAACTCGGACTGAACCACAAAAGGAGGGGGAGTATCCATATTTATCAAAGATACCCACACCTCCAGGTTAGTGGCACTGCACGAAGCATCGGAGACCATCCATGTGCAACTAACAGAAGGCAAAACTGCCTTTCAGTTTGTAGCCTGCTACAGACCACCCTCCTAAACACAGGAGCCCCACTTGGCTTTCCTGAGAACACTGGAGAATATGAAGGTCTCTCCAAACACCATTATATTGGGTGACTTCAACTACCCAAACATTGATTGGGAAAACTACTCAAGCCCAAACACCCTCGCCCAACGGTTCCTAAAATTTATAAACTCAAATGCTATGGAACAACTGGTCACCACTCCCACAAGAGGGGAAAACCTATTGGATCTGGTCATTACCAACATGGGGTCTCTATGTTCCACACCAGAGGTTTACCCCTCATTAGTAAGATCAGGCCATAAACTAATCTCACTGGACATCCATATTCCATCCCCACCCCCAGCCAAGGAAACCACGGTGAAGAACTTCTCAAAATCAAACTTCACACTTCTCAAAACCGAGGTGGAATCCTTCAAAGCCCCCGGGCCAGTGGAAAATACGGCCCAAAATGCGGAATCCTTTACAAAAGCATTCTGTGGACACCTACAGGAATGCATGGAGCATGCTGTCCCAAATAAAACCAAGGCTCACTCCTCCAAAGGCAGGAGACCTGTCTGGTGGACCCCAGCCATAAATAAGCTATACAACAGAAGGAGAAAGCTACTACATGATGGAGCAAAATCCCAAAAAGGGAAGGCATCTCTGATCAGTACTAGCGAGAAACTGCGATCCGTCATAAAATCATCTAAGGCCAGCTTCGAAAGAAAAATTGCACAAGACACTAAAGATAATCACAAGGCCTTCTTTAGTTATGTCAGGAACCTGGGAGGTAACTCCCAGATATGCTCTGAGTTAGTGCAAAATGACAAAAAATACACCGAACCCACAGACACTGCCAACATCCTTCCAGAAAGGTTCAGTGGAAACTTCTCCCCCCTTCCCCCCCAAAAGAGCAAATGTCTTATCCCTACAGTGTAGCCTTCCTGAGATCACAGATGCACAGGTGAGAGCTGCCCTCTCCAAAGCAAAAAACACAGCATCATTAGGACCTGACGGTGTCCCGGGCTGTGTCTTACACGAGCTCCAAGAAGAACTAAACCCTCATATAAAGTCACTGTTCAATCTCAGCCTTACTACAGGATATGTACCCAAGGAATGGTGCACAGCAACAGCGGTCCCACTTCACAAAGGTGGTGCCACAACGGACCCTGGAAACTATCGCCCTATAAGCCTGACTAGCCTGGTCTGCAAAGCTATGGACCGTATCATCATGGAAATCATAAACAAAGACATTGGGAACCTCCAGACACTGGATCCTACCCAATTCGGCTTTAAGGGCAGAGCTTGTCTCTCGAACCTGGTCGGCTTCTTTGAAACAGTTACCAAAGCCATAGATGAAGGGAAGGTAGACCACACAGCCTAACTAAACCTTGCAAAAGCCTTCGACACAATACCCCACTCTGGCATCATAAATAAGCTCACCAACTTAAATATCAACCCCTATGTCACAAGATGGGTTGCAAACTGGCTCAGGGATAGAACCCACATGGTCGAATAGCAGGTGCCATGTCAGACTCTAAACCAGTTACAAGTGGCGTCCCACAAGGCTCAGTCCTGGGACCTCTCTTGTTCTGTATATATTTCTCTGAGGTACAGGCTAACACGGGTGGAATATGGCTGACTAAGTTTGCAGATGACTGCAAACTGGGTGCTATAATCGACTCTCCAGCTGACACAAGCATCCTCCAAAAGGGTCTCCCAGAGACGGATAACTGGTGCCAGAGCCATGGCCTAAAGCTAAATGCCAAGAAGTGCATAGTCATCCCCTTTGGGAAAAACAAAGTGACCACAAATTACCACATAGGTGGTAATCCATTAAGTACGGAAGAAGTAATTAAGGACTTGGGGACCCAAGTAGATAGCAATCTCTCCTTTGACAATCACATTGCCAAAGTGGTTAGAAAGACCTTCTATATAGCCCACCTTATCACGAAAGGGTTCATGTCTAGATCAAGAGAGGTCATTGTGCCCCTCTACTCATCACTTATCAGGCCCATAATTGAATACAATGCCCCATTTGGGAAGTACCTTACCTGACACCTGCAGCAACTGGAAAGACCCCAAAAGTACCTCACCAAGAGGATCAAGGGACCCAAACGGATGCCCTATGCAGTTCGGCTGAAGAAGCTCCAGCTCTACTCAGTTGCGTACCGCCTACTCAAGAGGCGATCTGTGTCTGACGTATAAAGCCATGTCCAACCCAGAATTTAATGGACATGCTCCACCTCAGGAAATCCAAATCCCTTAGAGCTACACACTCCAGGGACTTGAACCTCAGCACAGAAATAAATAGGACAAGCTGGAGGGACAGATTCATATCCCAGAGGCTCACCTCACTCTGGAACAAAATCCCAATCCATGTTAGGCAGAGCCCCTCACTGACCCTCTTCAAGAGAAATCGTGACGAGTGGATGAGAGATTGTAAATTTACCTCTGGGATCTCTTCTGTGTCCCTGCTTGACAGAGGTACAGTAAACTAACCTTAAAAGGGCTACCTTCTGTGACCTGCTATACAGAGGCGCAGTCAACTAATCTAAAAGGGTGGCGAAAGCCAAACTCAATCTGGCTAGGCTTATAAATACCCTAGGGCAGGTAGCCTAGTATTAACCTATGAACCGCATGATACTTTGTTTGGTACTAAAGCAGAAGAGGTGTTGAAAAAATAGAGGATAAAGCAAAATCCATGCATACAGTCAAGGATTTCTTACAGGTAGAGCCACCAAGGTTCAACAGGAACTGGCCTTCAAAATGTTGGTCCTTTCCAGTGTCAGACAGACCACAATGAGGCAGATACAGGTGTCCCAGAGGCAGATCTCAGCCCCAAGGCTCATACAGGCCTAAACAATGGGGTGCTCCTACCTCCAAAAGCGGAGAAGACAAATCACAACCTTACAGGAAACAATCCCAATGACTTTCCTCTGCCATATCCAAGCACTTTTCTTTTGGCAGCCCCCTTAGGTGGAAAACTAGCACTTTTTTCATCAAATTGGCAAATGGTTACCCCAGACAAATGGGTCCTGAACATAGTGTCCCAAGGCTACAGGTTCCATTTTCACACTCTACCAAGGTCAAAATGTATGCCAGACCTGCCACACAATCGATGGGCAGAGGCACAAAAAGAAGTTGCAGCCCTCCTGGACATGAGGGCCATTCAGCAAGTACCACAACAAGAGCAGGGGCAATGATTTTACTCGTGACTTTTCCTAGTACCCAGAAAGGACAAATCCTGGAGACCAATACTGGACCTGTCTATACTAACTACGTTTCTGGAAGTTCCAGAATTCAAGATGTTGACTTCACAGCAGCTACTACCCATGCTGGGCAAGAAGGCTTGGCTCGTAACTTTGGACCTAAACGAGGCATACCTGCATGTCCTAATCAGACAATCTTGCAGAAGATACCTCAGATTCATAGCTGACTCAGTGTATTACCAATTCTCTGCACTGCCCTTTGGCTTATCTGCTGCACCCAGGGTCTTCACAAAATGCCTGGCACCAGTAATTGCATTTTGCAGACAGAGGAATTCAAATATATCCCTACTTGGATGACTGCCTAATTCAAGCAGAGAACAAAGACATTCTTGTAATGCATCTGGCGTTTGTAAAAAAGATTACTAATTGGCCTAGGGTACACAGTAAATGAAAAGAAATCAAAACTAGTGCCCTCTCAAGAGATAATATTCTTGGGTGCAAGCTTAAATACAACGGCCCAGATGGCTTATCTTATGCCAGACAAACAAAAGCAACTGACTTCTTACTTCAAGAAATTAGTAACAAAAACCCACTTATCTGCAAGGAAAATCCTGCAGGCCTTGGGTTTCATGGCATCCTGCATTCTACTAATTCCATATGCCAGACTGCATATGAGGAAACTACAATGGTATCTAAAAAGTGTTTGGACTCAGCATTGCCACATCCTGGAGACAGTAATTGCACTCATTCCCTGCCTGCAACAGTTGTTTCGATGGCGGGCAGAAGCCTATCACCACAACAAGGGTCTGCCATTCAGTTTACCCACAGCCAGACAAACACTGACAACGGATGCATCAGATTATGCCTGGGGGGCCCATATGGCAAGAAATTGTATTCAGGGCACATGGCCTGCAAACCAGATGCATCTTCACATCAATCAAAAAGAGATGCTAGCTGTTCGAAATGCCCTGACAGCTTTCAAGGACCTGCTTCATCCAGGACAGCTACTGATAAAGACAGACAATACTACGGTCATGTGGTACATAAACAACGAGGGAGGTACACATTCCTACCCCCTCTGCAGACAAGCAATGACCTTATGGGACACAGCATTGGCTTTTCAAGTTCACCTGCAAGCACAGTTCCTGCCAGGAAAAACAAATACTCTGGCAGACGAACTTAGCAGAAACCTCATGGATCCCCACGAATGGAAACTGGATCCACAAGTCTTCAGCATGATAACAAGGAAATGGGGATGCCCAGACATAGATCTATTTGCCTCCCCTCACAACTGCCAATTGCAGAGATTTTGCACAAGGATTTATCACAAGCAAGCATGGAAAGTGGACTACCTATCCTTCAGCTGGAAAAATCTAAGAGTATATGCCTTTTCTCCACTGCCTCTCCTTCCCAGGGTACTCCTAAAGGTCAGACAAGAGAAGCCAAAAATGATACTGATTGCACCAGACTGGCCACGCCAGCACTGGTACCCAATCCTAAAGAGCTTGTCTCGAGGTCCAGCATGGATATTGCCTCAAACTTCTCACTTGCTGACCCAACAAAATAATCAGATCCTGCACAGCCAACTCAGGACCTTAAATCTGGCAGCATGGTGGATAATGTAGCCATTCAGAACACTCCTCTTTCAAAAGCTGTTATGGATGTTATCTTGGAGGCCAGGAGGCCCAGTACCAGAAAATCTTATGCAGAAAAATGGAAGAGATTCTGTGCTTGGAACCAGGAACAAGGCTTTGACACGTGTGTACCAAATATCCTTCAGATTTTACAATACCTAACTGAGATGCTGAACAAATGCCTTTCTTTATCATCAATTAAGATTCATGCCTCTGCCATTTCAGCCCATTACAATATGGAACCTACCTATCTTTTCTCATCCTTTAATAAGGCAGTACCTCAGAGGGGCCAAACACATTAGGCCTCCAAGGAGAGCCTGGGACCTCAATTATGTTTTGGGAAAACTCACACTGCCTCCTTTCGAGCCAGCATCAACAGCAGGTATAAAATTCTTATCCTGGAAAACAGCTGTGCTTCTAGCAGTAACCTCTGCAAGACGAGTCTCGGAGTTACAAGCACTCATGGCTGTGGAACCCTTTATCATTTTTCATCCAGACATGATTTCTCTGAGGACCAACCCTACATTTATGCCTAAGGTGGTGTCCAGTGTGGCCCTCAACCAAACCATTCACTTGCCTACCTTTTATCCAAATCCACAGAACAAGGGTGAGAAAATTCTGCATTCTTTGGACATACACAGACAGCTACGCTTCTACTTGGACAGAACTAAAGCTTTCAGAAAGGCTGAGCAACTTTTAGTGTCATATGCTGCAGGATCACAAGGAAAGGCCATCTCAAAACAGACCATTTCTAAATGGGTAGGCCATTGCATCCGTTTCTGCTATTTTCAACATGGCAAATCAGTGCCTAAGGGCATTAGGCCTCATTCCACCAGAGCAGCAGCCACTTCAGCAGCCTTCCTCAGAGGAGTACCAACCAAAGATATATTAGAGGCTGCAACTTGGGAGTTCAGTGCACACTTTCACAAAACACTACCACTTACCTCTTTACTCTAAGTCCAGAGCAGGCTTTGCCACTGCAGTTCTGCAGGGCCTCATAGCCTCTCCTAATCCTATTTAGCCCAGCCACCCATCCTCAGCTTTGGGATTCAACCCAAGAGTAATGACTGCAACAGTGAAACACGATGAACATAGTACAGTTGTGTACCTACCATAAATGTAGATGTTCGAGTGTATTCACTGTTGCAGTCCAGGTTACCCACCATCCCCCTTTTCTTTGCTGGGACTTATCTGCACTTCTCTATCCTATACAACCTATTTGGTGTATTTGCTTGTAGATGAAGGAAATGTTATTTTTGTGCATGCATTTTTATTGGCATATTTTTCAGCCTACCAATTTGGGGGCACCTGACATCTGGGGCAAGAAAAAACTGAAGAAAATGGTGTCTGCTGCATCTTTTATACGCCTGGCGCACTGACGTCAGGGAAGAGGCGACACCAACTGACGCCGGATCTAGACTTTGGAATTCTGGCCGACTGAGGGTAGCCTGCCAGCAGGATAACCCAAGAGTAATGACTGCAACAGTGAATACACTTGAACATCTACATTTATGGTAGGTACACAACTGTACTTTTTGTAAAACAGAATTGGAAACATTGCACACCTCGTTGCTGGTTGTGACATACTAATGGCAGAAGGACTATGTACTGAAAGGCATAATAATGTGGGGAGAATGTTGCATTGGGGATTATGCAAACATTATGGTATTGAAGTTCATAGGTTCATAGGTTTATACTAGGCTATCTGCCCGAAGGCATTTATAAGCCTAGCCCAAAGTTTTGTGGATTACGCCACCCCTTATATGAAAAAATACTGTGCCCATTAGTTTGTTGTGCCTCTGTCCAGCAGTGACACAGAGATGATTCCCGGGGTAAACCTACGATCTCCCATCCACAGGTCAAGATTTCTCTTGAACAGAGCTAGCGAGCTGCTCTGCCTCACATGGACCGGGATTTTATTCCACAACATAGGGAGTCTCTGAGTGATAAATCTATCCCTCCAGCATGTCCTATTTATATCCGTGCTAAGGTTTAAGTCGCTTGCTCTAGTGGTTTTGGTGGATTTGGATTTTTTTGAGGTGGAGCATGTCCATTAATTCCGGGTTGGACATGGCCTTGTATGTCAGGCACATGTCACCTCTGAGCAGACGGTATGCGACTGAATAGAGCTGGAGTTTCTTCAATCTGGCAGCATATGGAGTCCCTTTATCCTTTTGGTGAGGAACTTTTGGGGTCTCTCCAATTGCTGCAGATGTCGGGTGAGATGCATCCCGAATGGGGCATTGTACTCTATCATTGGTCTAATAAGTGAAGAGTACAGAGGAACAATGACCTCACTAGATCTGGATGTGAATCCCTTCATGATCAGGTGGGCAATGTAGAAGGTCTTTCTAACCACTTTAGCAATGTGAGTGTCAAAAGAAAGGCCACTGTCAACCTGGGTCCCCAGGTCCCTGATAACCTCTTCTGTGCTTAGTGGATTGCCACCTATATGGTAGCTTGGGGTTACCTTGTTTTTCCCGAAGGGTATGACTATACATTTTTTGGCGTTTAACTTCAGGCCATGGCTCTGGCACCAGCTATCTGTTTCCGTGAGTCCCTTCTGAAGGATATCCATGTCCGATGCACTTTCCACTATGGCGCCCAGTTTGCAGTCGTCTGCAAACTTTGTCAACCAAAGTCCTCCCATGTTGGCCTGTACTTCTGAGAAGTAGATGCCGAACAATAGGGGGCCAAGGACCGAGCCCTGTGGGACACCACTTGTGACCGGCTTGGAGTCTGACATAGCCCCAGCAACTCTAACCCTGTGGGTTCTGTCCTTAAGCCAGTTTGCAACCCATCTTGTGACATATGGGTTTACATTTAAGCTGGTAAGTTTTCCTACAATACCCGAGTGGGGTATTGTGTCGAAAGCCTTTGCAAGGTCAAGGTAGGCTGTATGGACTGCCTTTCCCTCATCAATGGCCTTGGTGACTGTTTCGAAGAAGTCGACCAAGTTCAAAAGGCATGATCTGCCCTTGACGAAGCCAAACTAGGTCGGGTCCAATGTCTGCAAGTCCCCTATATCTTTGTTTATGAGCTCCATTATGATCCTCTCCGTAGCTTTGCAGACTAGACTTGTTAAGCTTATGGGGCGGTAATTACCAGGGTCAGTAGAGGCACCGCCTTTGTGGAGTGGGACCACAGTTGCCGTACGCCACTCCTTGGGCACGTATCCTGTGGTAAGGCTGAGATTAAACAGCTGCCTTATGTGCGGGTTTAATTCCTCATTTAGCTCATGTAGCACACAGCCGGGGACACCATCCGGTCCCATTGATGCTGTGTTTTTAGCTTTAGAGAGAGCAGCTTTCACCTGCGCATTTGAGATGTCTGGGAGGTTACACTCCGCTGGGATAGTTATCTCTCCTTTAGGGGGGGAGAGGGGGTGAAGTTTGCACTGAACCTGTCTGCCAGTATGTTGGCAATGTCTGTGGGTTCAGTGATTTTTGTATCATTTTGGACTAATTCTGAGCATATCTGGGAGTTTCCACCCAGGTTCCTAACATAGCTGAAAAAGGCCTTATGATTGTCCTTTGAATTCATGGCAATTTTTCTCTCAAAATTGGCCTTAGTTGATTCTATGAGTGCTCGTATTTGTTTACTAATAATGATCAGGGGTGACTTCCCTTTTATGGATTTTGTTCTATCATGTAATAGCTTTCTCCTCTTATTGTAAAGTTTGTTAATGGCTGGGGTCCACCAGACTGGACGTTTGCCCTTTGTGGAAAGAGTCTTGGTTTTATTTGGGATTGCCTGATCCATGCAGTCCTGGAGGTGTTCATAGAAGGCATTTGTAAGGGCTTCCACAGCTTGGGTTGTGGTTTCCACTGGCTCAGGGGCCTTGAAGGATACCACACCAGACTTGAGTAGTGTGAAGTTTGCTTTAGAGAAGTTCTTCACTGTGGTCTTTTTTGTTTGGGGTGGGGGGATGTGGATTTCCAGTGAGATTAGTTTATGATCAGATCTCACCAATGAGGGATATACTTCGGTGTGGAGCATTTTGTCCCCATGTTTGTGATAATGAGATCTAGTATATTTTCTCCTCTCGTGGGAACAGTGACTAGCTGTTCCATGGCATTTGAATTTATGAACTCCAGGAACCGTTGGGCTAGAAAGTTAGGGCTTGAGTAATGTTCCCAGTCTATATTCGGGTAGTTGAAGTCACCCAATATGATGGTGTTTGGAGATACATTTATACCCTCCAGTGTCTTCAGGAAGGCTGTGTGGGGTTCCTGAGTTTGAGAGGGTGGCCTGTAGCATGTTACAATTTGTAGAGCAGTTTTGCCTATGGTTAGTTGCACCTGGATGGTTTCCGAAGCTTCGTGCGTTGCCACCAACCTGGAGGTGTGGGTATCCTTTGTGAATATGGATACACCCCCTCCTTTTGTGGTGTGGTCCGGGTGTTGAGGCCGGAACGCATGATATGAGGTAAAACCTAATAGTGCTGGGGTGCTCTCAGAAGCATTGAACCAGGTTTCAGTTACAGCACAGACATCGATGTTCTCCATACTGAGAAGGGCCTCGAGTGCGTGCATTTTGAGATTTCGACTTCTGGAATTGAGCAGCATTACCTTCAGTTTCTTCCCATTTTTGTTTTCTAGGGTGGTAGGTTTAGAATTTGAGCCTTGCCTAAAAAAGGCACTATGGGGGTGGCAAGAGCCTTAGCCAATATCCGGAATCCCAGGGGTGACAGGTGCAAGCCGTCCCTTGCGAAGCAGCGTGGCCTGTCAAGCATGTCATCCCAAGCAGACAGACACTGGATCCCCTTAGAATGACACCAGACATTAAGCCAATTGTTAAAGCTGATCATCTTGTCTCCATATTGTGGCATCATTCTTGGTGAAGGAAGGATACTGCTCAGGGTCAGGGTCATACCTGCCTGGGCTACATAATCAGAGAGCTCCTCTATGTCTCTTTTCATGTAGTCCAGGGAGGTACGTCTCAGGTCATTCACACCAGCATGGACAATGACTGTGTCATATTTGTACTTGCCGTGGAGTGACCCGAGTGCTTGTGTTATGTGGCGGATTCTAGCGCCCGATAGGCAGCTTACTGTGACCCTCTTCTTGTTCAGCCTGGTGAGTGGGACGTCAGTGTGTCTGACTATGGAGTCACCTATGACAAGTATGTTTGGTGTTGTATTTGGCCTTAAGGGCTGTGACTGCTTTGCACACTGATTTTGTGGTTTATGTGTTGCTTGTGGGGTGCCTTGAGGTAGCAGTTGTTTGGGTGTCTGCTTTGGAGGCCTCTGCCGTTTAGGTAAATTTTTACTCAGAGCCTCCGAGTATGTCTTTGTGTGTTTGTGTTTGATTCAGTGGTGTGGTAGCATTATGTGAGGCTGGTTTTGTGGTGTGTGTAGTTGCCTTTTCCTCCTGTCTGGTCTTGCCAGTCCTGAGTTGAGAGAGCTCAGCCTCCAGTTTGGCTAAATAGCTGCATCTCTCGCAAGTATTTGTGTTATGTGGAAGGAGGAGAGGGTTGTCTGTGTACATGAGGCAGTTATAACATTGCCTCAAGATTCCCAGATTCACCAGCTGGACCGGAGAGGAGATTGTGGCTGAAGAAGACTGGAAATATGAGCAACAAAGCGTCCTAGAAAATGGTGAAATCTACATCACATGGGATCACCCATTGCCAACAGTTCAAAAGATAGATGCTAGAAAAACAGATATAGTGGTCCAGGGAAATAAGACAAAAATAGCATTGATCATTGAAATCACCACGCCCAGTGACTACAGTGTCCTGCGTACAGGGAGATGCAAAGTCCTAAAATATCAGGATTTGCAAGCAGAAACTAGAGCAATGTGAAAGAAGGATGCCCAGATAGTTCCAGTAGTAGTAGGAGCAATGGGTCTTAGAAAAAAAAGTCTACAATCCTATTTAAATACACTACCAATACATGTAACTCCATATGAACTGCAGCCGAAGTCATTACTGGGCACATTGCAGGTGCTTCGAGCAGCACTTTTGGCTAACATCAAAGAGTGAGACCATACTAATCGTACTTTGACTTAGGAATGGGGTCCATTCCTCTCATGGTATTAAAAACCCAAAATATTTGGAGAAATTAAAAAGTAGGTATCAACCTTTATATCATTAGATGGTCGCCAACTGGTCACTGATAAAACACATGTAGTCAAAATAGGGGAATCCTACAGCAGACCTGTAACCAGTTGTGTTCCACAGGTATCAGTCCTGGGACCTCTACTGTTTGGAATCTATTTCAGCGAAGTACAAGCAAAACCTAAAGGTCTCTGGCTGCAAAGTTTGCTGATGACTGCAAACTGGGAGCAGTCATAGAATCTTCAAATGTCAACATCCCACAAGGGGGTCTTAAACAAATGATTGGTGCTAAAGTCATGGCCTTAAACTCTTTGCAAAAAATGCATAGTCATCCCTTTCAGTAAGAGTGATGCTCCTGCTAGCTACCACATCAATAGCAACACCCTAAGTATGCACTCTGAGAGATCTAGGCACACAGGTTGACAGCAGTCTTACCTTTGATCCACATGAAAGGCATTCTATATTGCTCATCTCATAACTAAGGGCATTGCCTCCAGAATAAAAGTTATAAACTCCCTGTACTCTTCCCTCATCAGGCCAATAATTGAGTACAACTCCCCTTTTGTTTTGTACCTTTCTAAGCACTTATAGCACCTGAAGAAACCACAAAGGTTCCTCACAATGAAATTTCCAGGTCTTCAGCATCTGTCTTAAGTAGATAGTCTGAAATTACTGTCAGTTTATTCTTTTTCATACAGACTACTCAGAGACTATCTGTGCCTTGCATACAAGGCAATCCCTGACCCTGCTGTAATGGAAATGCTGCACATCCGCAAGTCAAATTGTACACTGGTTACTCACTCTAAAAACCTTAACCTGGTATATGACATTAATAGAACTTGCTGGAGGGATATATTTGTCTCTCACAGATTATCACACCTTTGGAACAGACTCCCACTTCATGTCAAGCAGAGAACCTCACTGGCCCTCTTCAAACACAATCTGGATGATTGGATGGGTAACCATAAATTCACCTTGGGGGCTCCACCTATGTCCCTGTTGGACACTGGCATTAGGTGCTGATCGTGGAAATTGGGGTAGAACTTGGCTAGGCTTGTAACGGCCCTAGAGCCATTAGCCTAGTAACTTCCTATGATGAGAAGATATAGTTGAACTCTATATGATGTGTCTAAGGCAGGAAAGACATGACTCAAGTAATACCTTTTCATAAAATGATGCTAACGTTTAAAAGAAAAACTGATTTCAGTAGCTGGCTTATTAACTGGTTTCATTCAAAGGGGTGTCAGTGTATTAGCATAGAAACTGTTGCTTGCAGGCTAATTTACTGTGGTAGGGATGGCCTTTGCCTGTAAGGATTCCTCTTCCATGTATTTGCTAAGAACTTGCATGCCTTCATAGTGCCTTTGTTTTATAAGGCAAAGATGACTTAGTCAGCCCAGCATAACTCTTTCACACCTAGCCTGTGTGTGGAATTTCAAACCTCCAGCCATCTGAATAATTCCTGCCTGGTCAGTTTCCGCCCGAGCCAAAATTTGAGAATGCACTTTTGTATCTACATATAAACATGCATATATCTCAACTACAAGAGTTGCAAAAAATGAAAATACAAAAATTACTAGGTACACACTCCTCTTCATCTTTGTCATATTAGTATGTCAGCCAGCCCTGACAGTAATTTTATAGTGAACAAGCAATTTGATATGTAAAATTCATTATTATAATTATTCAAACAAACATTAATATCTCTGCAGCCATAGTAGATGGACCCCAACTATCAGTGTGACTTTTTGCTCACACAGATGTGTTCATTTTCCTACAAAGCAGTTTGTAGATGTCACCCCATTTATGTTGTGTTTGCATAATTATGAGTGGTATATATTTTTTCCTATTTAATTGGTAAATACAAATATCTGCAAAAGAATACTAGATGGGCAGCAACTATCAATGCAAAATGTTAACATAGTGTATGCATAATTTCATTTAATACCATGGAGTGCCACACACTTTCTGCTACATATTGTTAGCATAATTATTAATGTATGGTATATATTTATACATATTTCTGGAAAGTAACTCAATTTGTTCTGGTACTGAGCACCTTGATTGTCTGAGGGGCCATTTGTGAGCTCTGTATTGGCTGTGCATGCAAACTGCTATTCTACAACACATCCAGGTGGATAGTGCCATAGAGATGTACAGAAATATATTTAAGCAACTATGCATATTGTGTTAATAAACAGTTGTAAATATCTACAGAATGGTAGAATGCAGATGGCAGATATCACATCAGATATTGCATTGCAATTTAAATTGTATCACAGTAGTGACCCGGATGGGCTACAAGGTATTGTTTTAGAGAAGGTAATTTTTAAATATGAAGATAAAAATAGTATAAAAAATAAACATATTTATTTCAAGAATCAATTTTTATTGTGAAATATGGCACTTTAATGCCCTGTGGCTTGAATGTACAATGCAATGGGAGATTGCTAATTATGGGCGTGCCTTCGTTGAAGGTTGAACGTCGAGCTGGCACCTCAGTGTTCGTGAAAATCTACTGCCAGTCATTAGCGGACCAGAGTTCCACTGTGGCGACCCCTAACCGGGAAAAGCCAAAAGACAAACAACATTGTTTAATTGTTTCATTGATTCGGGTGAACTGATTAGTTTATTACGGTGTTATGTATGTGTGGCTTTATTTTTACTTTTTTACTCCTTGAAGGCTGTGTAGCCAAGGTGCTAGAGTTTGTGGACTGTTAAAGTTTTGCATTTGGAATTCACTGGCTTCATTCTTTTGTTTGCCAAGCTTTTGCTACCCTGGAGTACCATATAAATAATTTTTGATGCAAGATGTTATTGTTAATATGACCTGTTCATAATTTCTGTAGAATAATCCACATGGTCTGTGGTACAGAGTACCCTACTTGTCTGAAGAGACATTCGTGATCTCTAGGGTAACTACAATAGCATTTTGCATCCTCAAAGTACATCAGACACCAATGCCTGAAATACTACAGAAGCATGATATTTATGCTTGCTTGTGCATTTATTAGTAAACTGGCATAAACATTTGCAGGTTGGTTGCAGGCAGACAAGACAACATTTATTAGTGACAGGTTTTTATTTAAGCTTTCATCTGACATCATGAAATACTACATATATTCTGTCTCAATCATGTTATCATCCTGAATACTAATATGGCAAATATTCATACCTTGCCATAAAAAGAACTTGCATGTTCTTGCGACTACTATACTGGGTTAGTGGTCATTCCTTACCTGTGTGCTGACCTGTCCTGTGAAATGCTGTTCTACCATGCTTGTTAAGGAAAATTAAAATTTAATTAAATAAATAAACCATCTTGATAGAGTTTTAACATTTATTAGAAATCACACGCGTGGAAGACAGAACCAGAGTCTGTAATGTCTCCCTGAACAAACATATCCAGGCATTTTTATAAGAAAACACAAGTGAAAATGACAAGTGTTATCTATTAGACCACTGCCAGTTATCCAGTAAAAAGTTGTTTACTACCAATATCTGTGAATGTAGTTATTTATTAGAACAGTACTAAATATCTAAAATGAAATGCATAAGTGTCCTAAAAGTAGGTTAGTTAAATAAAACATCCTTTTCCCAATTCAGCATTAGTAATGTTACAGTGGTCAAACTGTGGATGAGAAACGAAGGAATTTTATTTTATTTTACATTTGTTAATCTGGAAAGTCAGACTGGACACGGGTCCCTTTTCAGCAGAGGCCCGGGGAGGAAAGTTCCACAAAATAATGTGATATATACAATACAACAGACAGTCAGTTTATAGAATACAAGAGTCACACTATTTATACATAATTTTAAATCCGAAAAAAACACTGTACAAGTGTAGGACAGAAGAAAGAATAAAAAAATTCTTACTGTTAAGAGGTAGGAAAGAGCAGGTCATGAGGTAAAAGGTAAGTGGTGGCAGGAAGATGCGAGGGGAAGAGGAGGTTTGATAGGAAAATAGGGAGGGAAAAAGAGATAAATAGTAAGCTGATAAAGGGATGGTGAGAGAGGTGTGAAGAGACAAAGATGAGTATTAGGTTAAAGGGGGGAGGTTACAGGGGCAAGTAGTGAGGAGGGTAAGGTAGTGCTTAAGAGAGATTTTGAAAGTAGGAGTCTTGGATAGGCTTCTTAGAGTCAAGGGAAGCCTGTTCCAGAGGATGGCTAGAGAATAGCTATATAAGTTTTGTCCTACACTTTTGTTAGGTTTGTAAATTTGTAGAAGATGTTGATCAGAGCTCCTTAAAGATTGAGTGGGAGTGTAATAGGAGACTAGTGAAGAGAGACTAGGACAGGAAAGTGGCTTAAGAATGAAGTGAATGGTAAGAAGTTGGATATATTTGAGATGGTTACGTAAGTCAAGCCAGTGTAGTGACTTGAGGGCAAGACGGTGAGATTTGTAAGGCAAGTTTGCAGCAAATCTAGCCACTTTGTTGTAGGTAGATTCAAGTTTAGAGAGATGTGTAGACTAGAGGTTAGTAAAGGTTTGTGCGCTATAAAAGATATTAGGGAGGAGATAGGCATTGGCAAGGGTTATTCAAGTTTCAGGAATAAGACATTTTTTATTTCTATAAATACAAGTCCAAGCTTTTGATTGGTTCTGTTTATACTGTGATGTATCTGAAGGTCAAATTTGAGTTGGTCATCAATAATTACTCCACGGAGCTTAGTATGGGTTTCTGGAGCTATTATAGTAGTATTGAGTGAAGAGATGGTGAAGGAGGATTTAAGAGAGAGATGGGATTTTGAAGGTGTTGTTAGCCTAGTTTCGGTAAGGTTAAAAGATGTTTGTGTGAGGGTTTGTAGTTCAGTAGGATTGTCAGCTATAGAAATAATGGTAGTCATCTGCGTACTGTATGAGAGATGACAGGGGACAAGATTTGCAGAGATCATTAGTAAAGATATTAAAAAGGAGGGGTCCAAGGATGGATCCCTGAGGAACACCTGTGTCAATAGGGAGAAAAGGAGAGAGAGCAGATAGCCATTTGACAGATTGGTACCGGTCTGATTGGTAGATGCTAAACCAAGAAGTAGTTGTTGGGGAAAGGTTAAGTTGAGAAAGTTTTGAAAGGAGAGAATGAGAAACTGTGTTGAAAGCTTTGGACAGATCTAAGAATAGACAAGAAATTCGTTTACTATTGTGTCTGGCTTGGGAGATAGTATTGGTAAAAGAGATAAGTGCAGTGGAGGTGCTATGGTGAGGACGAAAGCCATGTTGGGTAGGGGTGATCAGATTGTATTGTAGTAGGTGGGTCAAGATTTGTGTATACATTGTTCAAGGACGTTGGACAGGGGAGAAAGTATAGCAATTGGTCGAAAGTTTGAGAGTTCTAAAGAGATGCCACCCTTGTGTATAGGAATAGTATAACATTTTTCCCAAAGGGTTGGAACAGTTGACTCGGTGATAGAATGATTAATTAGGATGGAAACTGGGTATGCTATGGATTTTTGCAGTATGTTTTAAGACTATAGATGGAAGGTTGTCTGCTGATGGGGAACAGGGTTTTGGCTTGAGGAGGAGTTTTTTAATGTAGCTAGTTGGAACTGTTTTTAGGGAGCAGAGGAAGTTAACCTGAGGTGGTGTAGTGTGTAGGGGGGTGGGGTTGGGAAGAATTTTGCATAAGTTGACTTACAGTGTTGATAACATAGGAGTTAAAGGAGGAGGCAGTTTTGAGGGGTGAGTTACAGGGGTTGAGTGTTGATGGGTTACCTTGGTGGAGAATTTGGTTAATAGTGCTCCATAACTTTTTAGGGTTACTGGATTATGATGATTGAGGCTGGTGATAGAAATTCTTTTTATCTTGATTAATCCCCTGTTCCCTGTAAGTTTGGAAATGGCTTGGAGATTTAGTTTTGGACCAGAGTTTCAATGCAGAGTCTCTTTTGTGCATGAGAGTACGAGTTGTGTGTGATTATCCAAGGAGAGTTATGGGATTTGACTCTGACAGTACGTAAAGGGGCAAGTGAGGTGAGTATGTTAAGAAAAGTAGCGTTAAAGAAAGCTAGCATCATCTAGAGGTAATGGAAAGAGTGAGGTCCATTTAATTTGAGAGAGGATTTGATTAAATGTGTCCGGGTTGAAAGTAGATAATTTTTGGATTTCTTTGTATTTGTGAGGTTTGGAGATGGGGGAGATTCTGAGGGTTTGTATGGGGCAGTGATCACTGATGGAGGCAGGTAATGTAGTAGTATGAGAATAGAGGTTGGGATTGGTAACGAGGATCCAGTCAGTGATAGAGCTATAGTTGGTGGATTTGTTAAGAAATGTAGGAGAGGAGATGAACTGTGTGAAACCATTTAGGTTTATGTTGGCAGAAGAGTTACTGGTAAGGGTAAGCCAATTGATATTAACATCACCCAATATAATGGCTTCACTGGGGATATGGTCAGATAACCAGTTAAGAATCTGTTCAAGTATGGGTATATTGTCACCAGGTGGTATATAAATAGCAACAACTGTTATGGTCTTGTAGGGATTAGGTTTAAAGTTGGCTATTAGAAGCTCAGCAGGGAAAAAGGAGGGAGGTGGGTTAGGAAGGGGAGTCAGGATTAGAAAGTTGGAATACAGAATAGCAACACCACCTCCTTTCTTATGGGTTCTGTCTAGACGACGAATGTTTTATCCAGGGGGGAGGAATTCTTTGTCAGAAATATGAGGTTTAAGACAGGTCTCTGAGACGGTGACTAAGTTGGGAGAGTACTGAGTTATCGAAGTGTGAAATTCGGTAATTTTGTTTAAGATACTGTGGATATTGACAGAGAGGAAAGAGAGATGCTTAGGAACATACTTGCTGGTATTTGGGGGAGTGTGTATGGTTTTGGGAGGAGCAGTCTGCTTAGCTTGAGGGCCAGGGATTGTGTGAATGTCACCAGAGAGAGTAGGAGAGTGCAAGATGAGTGAGAGAGAGGGAGAGAGAGAGAGAGGATATAAGTGAGTATGAGTTGATTAATTTCAGTTTTACATGGTTAGATGTGGTAGTTATGGGAAGTAGTTTAATTTTAGGTAAGTGAATTCAGATAAGGAAAAGAGTGAAGATGATATAGTGAAGAAGTGGTGTGTATTGGAGTGAGTAGTGTAGTAAGAGGAAGTGGGGGAATTAGGATGGAGAGTGAGATGTATATGGAAAGAAGTAAAATGAAAGGAGAACATTAAAAGGAGGGAAAATGAGAGGAGGGAGAGGACAGAAGAGGTCATAATAGTGTAGAAAGTAGTAAGCTATGAGTAGAAGTAATAGGGTTACAAAGATGGAGTGAAGAGAGGAGTGTAAGTTTGGGAGAGAAAGTGAAGGTGGAGGTAGTACAAGTGGAAGTGATAATGTAAGTGTAAGATTGGGGAGGAGGAAGGAGGGAGAGGATAAAGAGAAGTTAGAATTATAAAAAGAAAACAGTGTAGGAGGGGTAAGGGTAATGCTTAGTAGGAGGAGTGTGTTTAGATTGGATAAAAAGCAGGAAGAAATGCAATGGTAGTATATTGTAAGGGGTGGGTTCTAGTGAAAGAAGTATGTCTCAATTGGAGAAACAGAGCAGGAAGTGAATAGAGGGAAGATGAGTGGGTGTGGTGTGTAGCTATAAAGGTAATTGATATGGGGGTGGGTGGGAATGGGGGTAGGGTAGAGCAAACAGAGCAGTGTAGGCCCGAATACAGCAGAGAGCCAGAGTAGAAAAACAAAGTGTAATGAAGCAGAAAGAGCAGGGTAAGCTGTTGTAATGTTCTAAAGAGGAGAGTAAAAAGATTCAGTGAGAGAACAGGCTAGCAGAGTACAGCGGGACAGGTATAAAGTGTAGGGTAAGACTAAGTGTGTAGGACAGAGGAGACTGAGTGAGAGTCTGAAAGGTTGAGGGAAGGAGATAGTAGGGATAGCAAGGAAAAATCAGAGAAATAATAAGTGCAGAGTAGAAAAGTAAGGTCAGTGAGGATAAGTAAAGTGATGAAAAACTGTGAGGGAGGCTACTTGAGTTTCAGGAGTATCAAGGGATGGGGGGAGGCTGAGGTCAGGTTCAGGGGTGTGCAGTTAGCCTTACAAACACCAAAAATAAATGCAGCAGAAAATAATTATCTACTGCTCATACTTAACTGAGGTGGAAGAATGTAGAGTTGAGTCCTGTTCAAGTCGAACTTCTTTTCAAGTGGGAAATGGGGCGTGATTATCAATAATGAGCAGGAAAGGCTTCCGACCTTGTAACTTTCATTGGGAACACACTATCTATTACTACAATTCAACATGCAATATTGGGATATTAACATCTTGTTTTCAGGACCATGTATAAAGACACAACAGACTAATTTCAGTGTGTAGTAGACAGAGTTAAACATTTCTGGTATGCCTACATTAAAGCATGCAATAATCAGAATTTTAACATCTTGTTCACAGGACAATATACAAATAAGCTACAGACTCATTTCAGCATGTAGTAGATAGTTTAACATTTCTGTTAGTTGTTTTATATGCAGTACATTGTAAGATTGCGAGTAGTACAGTATTTGTGAAAAAAATAGAAAAGGTTTTTGAAGCATTATTGATAGTAAGGTTATTCTGTGGTACTTTGTGATATTAGTATTAGTATAGTATTTGAGAAAGAAGTACAAAAGGTTTGAATAGGAGTTCAATCTGACAAGCCCATATATTTGGGGTACAGCAGGTATACCTGGGTAACTAGAGGAAGTTATTGGTGATCATTAGCAGATGAATTCATGCATTCACGCAACAGTGCAGTGGTTTG